>NC_057777.1:11627643-11670345 GCF_014825855.1 Bombus pyrosoma | reverse complement strand
AAAAAAAAAAAAAAAAATAAAATAAAATAACGAATGAGAAATAATAGAAAATAATGAAAAGAAATGTTCAGGAAAATGTAATACTTTTTTGATCTTACAAATACAAACTTTAACATTCTACTTTTAGTTTCTAATCTAAAAAATTCTCTGCCGTATTTAATTTCTAAGGCACTAAATACTCATATCGCTATCGTTTATCATCGAAACATCTATGTATTTTTTTTATTTTTATTCTAAAGTAGCTGTTATCTCAAAAGAAGGGCAAAACTGTAAATCATAAAGTCATATCGTCACATCTTATGCGTCGGTTGCTACCTGATACAACGCCCTAACGTGAACCTAACTCTTATATTTTGTTCATAACATATGTAGGTATGATAGAGCGGATGAGTATTACGGGAGATTGAAATATTATTTAACTGTTGGATAAAAAGAGACGTCCACTTAAATTCGCTGATTAAGCTGCCTTGTTTCACGTAGCATTGGCTGCAAACATACACACACACACACACACACACACACGCACGCACACGCACACGCACACGCACACGCACGCACGCACGCACGCACACACGCACACGCACGCGCACACACACACATACTTCTTTTAAGCTAAACCTACATATCTCGCAAAAACTGCGCGTGGCCATTAGCCTGCCATCGCATACTGACTTTAAAAATAAACACAAAACTATTGACATCACCGATAACTCTGTTCCCTTAACCTTTGAGCTCGAGAGGAGACTCTCAGTTGTTACGACGTTTCATGCTACAACTCCAGTGCGAGTGAGAGGCGACAATCCCTGTTTTTCCTACTTTATCCTTACTTTATCTCTACACCCAATTGTATGCAATTGTACGCAATAATAAGAGCACAAAGCCTTTCGTTCAGTCGCTATCTCTCCTCACTTGTATTTCGAAACAAACTGCAGAACAAATGAACAAATGTACGAGCAAATCTCAAATGGACGGTTCTGAGAATACTGCGTGATAGCAAGCTTTCAAGCTGCTCTCAAATTTTTTTATTATTTAATTTGTACCTTACAATTTGTTCAACTGGACATTTGGTAAATTTTTCCAACTTAAACTCTCAAATGGATACACAATTTCAGAGCACTTTCGAGAGCAAATGTCCAAAAAAACTCTCAAATTGGCTTAAAGATGCTCTAGAAAGAACCAGCTACGGAGCAGAGAAGACGATGAACCTTCTGGTAAAAGGACTATGATCCTCGGTAATTACCTCAGAACTGTCAGAAAACTACGAGTGTCGTGATAAATTATTATTTGTGAAATTTCAAAGCGTTGGAGAGATTTGAATGCAGAGCTCGAAAAAGGGAATTTTTAAATAAATGAGAAAGAAGAGTTTGAAAATAAACTTCCAAAATTGACGGAATATTTTTCAGTAAATATTTTTCAATCGATAAAGCAAAAACAGAAAGATATTCAAACCGTATATCGCTGCTTGACATTGACAGTGGTGCAATTCGCAAAAAGGTAAATTCTAGAGGAGAGGCTTTTTAAAATTTACGAAAAGATTTTCAACGAGTCATTTCAATAACGTTATAAGGCTGACTAAACACAAGATATATCATTATTCGTGAAAGCAGTATGACCTTCCACTTATAGTGTCGCAAACAATTGAAGATATGAAAATATTGTTGTAAAACTAAGGTTACGGCGATACGTAATAATTTTGTCCTGTGGCGCAAAACTGACGGAATTTTAACCATTTACCATTTTACTATTTTATATGATAGAAAGAAAAGCATAATGTAGATTTGCTATTCAATAAAAGCAAATTCGAAATTCTTTTTAGTTGTGTTGCCATCAATGCCAAGCAGCGATATAAGAAATCTAAAAATCTTGATAATGTCAATATTTTCGATGAAAGTAAAACTGCGTACGTTTAGCAGTTCCGTTCTACCGAATGGCGAACAAGACATCGTGAGTTGTGCTTCTATATCGCAAATGAAATACGGTAGATGATGCTTGCGTTGTCAGGAATGTTTGTTGTATCGCGTATTGTAATTAAATATTCTCCTAGATGTTTAGTTTTTTCAATAAACTGAAAAACGTAAGAAGAAATGTTGCCTTTGAGATATCTTTTCACTCTAATCATTATTTAGACATGTTTAAATGTTCATAATGCAATAACAATACATATCATTTTATTCGGGAGAAGATATTTTTTATATAAAATATATATGTATTGGAAATGAAAGAACACCGGAGCTTTCTCTTTGGAATTTTGGGAAAATCCCTTAACATTTTAATCTAGATTCTACCATAGGCGTAATTGGGCAATTGTCGTCATTCAATCCGATTGTAGTTGTTCGAGATTTGTGATAATGAGCTTGGGCTCGAGGCGACGATCAGTCGCCAAACGTAGCCACGATCAAAGGATGAATGTTTTGTCTAATAAAGGTATGGAGTAATAGTATAGCTCTCCTTAAAAGAAAAATAGTTGTAGCGGCACTCGACAGTAAACATTCAAAACGGTTTCTGTCCCGTGGCTCGCCACACGCAGACTCTACTCTCCGGGTAAGATGATTACCAGATGTCGATGTATCTCCACAGTACATGTTCAGCTAACCTGAGGACCCGTTATAAATCTGTAATATCAAAAACAAGGGGGTATAAACTAAGAATGGTGACGTCAAAGCTAAATGAGTAAAGGAGTGGGAGAAGGATGCGAGGGTTGAGGGTCAGCATTTTTTGACCTGAGATGACAGAAGTTGAGAGTCTTAGAATAAGACGTACGAAGATATTGTAATCAGCTTTTGTATTGGGTATTCCTTGTTAGAATTGTTGAGATATATATAATTTTCTGTGGTGAACTGGGTTAAATGCGTAGTAGAAATAGTCGTATGTGAGTATTAGTGTATGGAAGTATGTGTGTGCGTGGCGTCTCGGAAACAGATGAATGTAAACAGCTCAGTCGGTTAACAGTCGGGTATAGAAAAAAGTGCTGAGACGCGTGCAAGTTTGTATCGATGAATATATTGGAAATCGTCCATAAAATAAATATATAACTGTTCCAATATTAATTCCAAGTGTAACTTTAGTGTTCCCATAACATTATTTCGGCTTCGAAGATCCACTATTCTCAACAAAAATAAAACTAAACTTGACTTCAAATAAAACATCCTTTCTTATCCTTGCTCTAGATTATTTAGATACTACAAATCTTAAGATTTAGTTAACTAAAGTCCTTCAAACAGACAAACAGTCTTTGTCCCAACTACGGGAAGAACAGCAACGTCAATTTCTCTCACTTTCCGAACAAAGGTATCGCTCCACGAATCCGATGATCTCGTGTCCTTAGACACACCCCAATATAGTTTTCCTCTGCAGTATCATCGTGACGGAAAGTCATTCTCTCTCGAGATCTCATTACCGAGTTACATAGCGCCCTTACGCTCGGTGGATTTTCTACGTTTTAACAAAAAGTTAGTCCAGTAATACTTGCACCGTAGACAAGGAAGTGGGTACATCTGGGACTTCGGAAGAAAGCGCATTTTGTTATCCCCTTGACCGCCGATCCGTTATTGAACCTAGGATCATTGTCATTAGCGTCTCGAGTATCCAATCACCACGGTTACTTGTCGAAATCTGTAATAATCATATTTGCATTAGTCAATATCTTCTCTATTGCATAACAACAATGTCTAATCACCACGACGATTCGTTTCACGCCCCTAGCCCCAACCCTAATCATAACGTTAACCCGACATATGTAATATTGTAATATTTTTGGCAATCAATGTTTTTCAGGCGATCGATTCCTGGAAACTTAAGAATCGATTTTCTAAGTCTTCTTCCGTATCTCCTCTCCGCTTCTAATTCCTCTTCTCTTTCTCCTTCTAGCTCTTAACTTGCTTTTTTTCTTTGTTCAATCTTCGCTTCTCGAAGTGCTGTTTTATTCTCTATCCTAAGTCTTCATCCTTCTCTATTCATATCGTTCGACCGACTCCCAGTAAACACAGGGAAGGTCAAACCGTCGGTTGGTGTTCTAAATTCTATAGAATTTACATATATATAATGTTTATTGCCCAAGAAAGATATAAATTGTATATGTGTATTCGCAATAAACAACGAATTTCTGTTTGATAGTGGTTTTGACAAAAGTACTGCTACGCAACGGTACGACGTATACCATACCATATTTTGTGTTGGGTTTACATTTTTAACATTACAGTTTGTAATTTAATTTAAGCTGCTTAAAAGCGGTACTTTTATACGATATTGTCTTTTCTTTTTTCTCCTATCCTGAAAACTTAACCGCAAAACAGGACAGATCGGTAGCTTACTTTTAGTTCCTGTGGGGCTGGGGGAACGACGGACGTAGTAAGGGGGGAAGGAAGCATGCCACGAAATGATTTTTGCGCTGTGATCGCATACAGCTACCGCCTATAGACTCGAAGCGTAGCCAATCACTCAGCAATACTAATCCGTCGTCGTCACTATATAAGTGGTCGCTGTAGAGTTCGATAACGTTCATTCGTCATTCGTATCCGGGACGCAGTAGAGTGTACGTTGTACAAGAATTTACTGAAAGTATTAATTTTTCGATCTAGAAAACTAACTTATTAAGTTTCTATAAAAAGAGATTGGTTTAACGTGGCTAGATATCTTGTACATAAACGTTTATAAAATGAATAGATATTCGTACGCGTATTAGTTTTGTGTAAATAATTGTAACCTAAAAATTTGTTCAATAATAGGTAGGGTAATGCAGTAACCGGACAGGAAGTTATTCTACATATAAAGGTAAGTCATGAAAACAGATATATTTAATCTTCTTATTTTTACTACATTTTTGATTTCTATATGCATGTAGACCACCTGTCATAACATGTAGAAAACCTGTAGAAATCTTGCCGTATTGAACTACATAACTTTTATATTTCCTCCGGTAACAATTTCGTCTAAATGTTCATAACTATATTGTGAGCTACGGAAAATAAGCAGTCGCTAGTTCTTTGTGCTGGTCGTTCGATTTTTGTCAAGTCGACTCAAAGTTAGACTGTTTGTTCATGCTAATACAATGCCAAACAGGAATATTGGCACGGCCCGGATCTTCCTACAAAATTTTTTGTGAATCTGTAAAGGAAGTAATTCTCTAAATGTAATCTTTTTGTAAAATATAGCTTTCTACTCTAAAGTTTAAGTATACCATGAATCATGAAGTTTAAAAATGGTTATAATAAAGAAAAAACATAAAATACACGCTCCTGTACAATGAGTTTTGAAAAACATTCATCGATGAACGGTTGATCTCATAAAGTGGAAAATCATTCAGCAGAGTTTTCTTGTAACAATCTTTTTTTTTTAAATTTTCATCTCGTTCACCATTATCACAATTAGATAAATTTTGCTCGTTAGATAAATATTCGAATTCAGTAGCAGGAAAAACGCCATTTCCTGAAAATACACGTATTTTCATCTTTTTTGCTTAATGTTTCAGTTAAGCAGGGTACAATTATTTTTCACGTAACAAACGATAATGCTTAGATTTGCCACGACTTCGAAATGATTCTCATTATTTGTGCTTATGCTCGGAATAATTGTGCTTAGTAATTTCGTGGTCAATACCGTAGTCTGTTATATGTGCATAAAAGTAGGGAGTTAATTAATTTATCAATTAAAATTTTTAATAATAAATTATTTTTGGAGCTACGTAAGTCCTTTTTATGGAAAGTAGGATTTACACTAATTGGCTTCTGAATCCACCATAGATATACGTAATAGAAATAAATAACATTTATTACTAAATAAATAATATACAATTTTCCGGCGATATTTTCTTCTCACGTTCTAAATATATTTTCAATTATTTTGATCTTTCTAAGAGCACTCTTACGCATCCTTGTAAATGCAATCCTTCCCTTATTCCCATTTCTGTTAATATTAATTATCTTTTGAAGCTTTTATTTCATTCATTTTATTAGCTGTCATTTTATACCGAATTCAAGAATTTTAGTTAGCAAAAAATTTAAGGTAAACGCATTTTATGATATTCTGTGAAACTTATTCTTGAATAAGACAAAACTTCGAAAATTCTTTACTATGGTGCTGCAGTAAGTCCGTTATATTATTATCATTATTATTATTAACAGATTCCATTTATTCGTTATCTTTCCTTGTCATTATTTACTGTTACGATCCGGTCTTGATCTTCGGTATTCGTAACCGTTACTTATTATTCTCGATTTCAGGTTCTAGCTTCCTCAAACTGACGCTTGAATCAAAACAGTAGTTGCTGCCACCAGAAATAGTCGATAAACTATTTCAGTTAGTTTGACTCTCGTTCGTTATTTTCGAAACAAGGCGAACGACTGAATGGAATGGATTCAAAACTTGTCGCACCTTTCTAAAGGGCAACCCTATTTTGAATTTTCAAACTGTCCTATTCTTGATATTCTAGTTCGTTGATATGACCTTAGAAGTAGCGTTAACTAGTGTATTAATGTGACTGGTAAATAAACTCCACGTTTCAGCTTAGCTGCTGTGGGCAGGAGAGTACTAACGCAAGAAGGATTAAAGTTTTTTAGGAATAAATAAAAAATTTCTTTGTCTCGTAACTGGTAATTTATTCGATTTTATTCAGCTATATGTTTATTATCAAAATTCTGATCTTAACTCTCTATGTAGTTTATAGAACGAGGATAATTATCGTTATCGTGAACTATTGGCGATGCAGCCCTAGATCGCGTTCGGGTATAGGCGAATTTGATGCAGAAAACTAAGTTCTGTTTGTTCTGTGGTTATTGGTAATTCTTTTCCAATTTCTTCTTCTTCTTTTATAATTTCGGCAAACGTTTAAATCAACGTTCTGCACGTTTCCCGCTGTTATGGCCTCTACCTCTACGGTTCCTTCTTGCTTTTGGCATTCCTTTTATATGTATTGTTGATCGCACTTCAAAAATATTATTGTAGAGCACTTTTGTAGAGAATGTTTGATAGTAAAATGTATTAGACGAGATTATTCGTCGTTGAAACCGTCGAATGTATATTGTTACGTCGCGCCAGATGGGCCGTGTGACGTCACTCTGGGTCTGGCCGACAAGGCCCACATACCGTAATTCCGACTTCAATAGACCTAAGGACTCATCATAAACCCAAGCCTTTAGTTTAGCCTTTAACATTATTATTAACAGGATTATGATTAATTATACGCTCTCAGCAATCACTGAGGAATCGAGTATTTGCATAACGAAAAAGCCGGGTTTTCCAGAAACTACGTCACGCACAAGCAACGGGGATAATTACCCTCTCTCTATTACAAACCATACTACCGAACTTTCCTCCGTGATTACATGAGAGCAGACAGACAGTTGATCTTCTGGCTCACGTTCTGTAACCATCGAATTCTTTGTGTCCATATTGTATAGTAAATTGATAGAAATATACATATTCTAGATTCTGTTACCGTGGTGTTGTATCAAACCAAGCACCGCTATTATCTTAACTGATAGGGATCGATCAAATCGTGGTATCAATTATTATAATCGTAGCGGGAATTTACGACTCCCGTTGACGTGATATCTCGCGAACGCGTCTCCCCGCGATTGGTCGAAAATACATATATAAATAATTAAATAAATTAGTATACAGATAATATTCGATGAGATGCTCGTACGGTGTATAAGACGCAAAGTAAGATCGCTGATCTCTTTTTGATTGCGTCCGTTTATTTATACTGATTGAGGGGAGTCGGAAAATTCAAATTCGTCTTTGTTCGACGGTTACACGTAGCAGCGACATTGTTTTGCCCGGAGTTTATTTATTACTACAGTACGTCTATTCTAAAGATCCTGATACTGCTAAGCAAAAGAACAATATGATTTGAATTGTCATCTAACTCATGCGACGCTACATTTTAGTATGTGATATATTGAGATTAAACTGTCCAAATATAACTACTTGATGGTTAATAGCTCTTGTCCATTAATAAGACTTCGATCTTTCGTTAAATATTGACTGTAGAATTAATCATATAACTTAAGGCGGATTGGGGAGTCCGCTATAATTTATATTTTTACACCGGCTCCTTCTTCGTCGTAGCCAGTCGTCACCTCCGCCAGTTGAAGGGAATTCGCGTTTCGTCCTGGGGACTATCGGTGGACTCGTCAGAAAGATTATATTCGGTAGTCCCTGCCTTAGACGCAGAGGAAGTCTCACTAGATGCGGTATTTGTATCTTGGCACCGTATATTCGTCCGCTAGCGAGACAGACAGACTCGTTGTCATCGTAGTGACCCTCTGATGTTGGCGGTGGGTACCCGGATCGCCCGGGAGATGTTACAACCGCGTTGGCGCCCTCTACTTGTCGACGTCCTGTTGTTACCAATCCACCACAAAGTTGTTGACTGACAATTAATAACTGTTCAGTTTTAGTTCTAGATATTAAGCTTCTCTGCTTTAAGTAGCTATGTTTACTTATGCTAAAACTACGACGAGATAATTGGCACACGGCGGCTTATTCCCCGAAAACGCGAACTTTCGGCACGTAACTATTTCTTAGGACATTGTCTTTGTTTCTGCTGATGTCCTTACAAAAGTATTAGGGTTTCTTCTCTCCGCTTATGTGCTTTTCGTGGAAATGCCGTTGAAATTATTTCAGGAAGTCCTTGCTACAGCATTCCTTTTACAGTTTTAATTTCAGTTAATGAAAATCATACTCGCGTAACATTCGTTCGTGTATCGTACCTTTACTTGTGAAGGTATTGACTTGTGTTTGTAACGTATAGAGGTTGGCTTTGTATTGGTTAAAGTTGCGAGTCACCTTTGGAGCCATTTCTAATATTTTCTCTAGCGTTGGAATGTCTATTTCTTCGAAACTGTATGAACCGTTCTTAATTTTGATTTCGTAAGAAATATTTTTGTGTGATCCTCCTATTTTTATAATATTACGGTCGTATGTGATTATGCACCCAGTTTTTCTGGTAATTAAATTTGGTCATCTGATTTCTAGGGCTTTATGTATTTTAGATAATACGATTTCTCCAGAGGTTAAACAATTGTTCTTTAATTAGTCTGGAGGTGGTTGATATGTGGTGGACTTTAAACGTGTTGTTTTATATAATAACTAGACAAGTTGATATTTGATATTGTCAACTGTATTTAACGTTATTCTAAGTATAGAATACAGAGTTATTTGTCGTTCGCTCAATGTCACTCGATATACTCGCTATAAGAATGCTAGATACTCGTATACTAGGTAATACTTACGTTCGCTCGATATTCACTTTCTGGAGAGCATGATCGTGTATTTATACTGGTCGGGGGAGTACCGGAAAGTTCGAATTTGATTCTAGTTGACGGTTGCATGTAGCAGCGATATTGTTTTGTCCGGAGTTTGTTTATTATTACATTTCGTACATCGTAACGGTGTTAATACTCCGAGGCAAAACAACATGAGTCACCCTCGATTCGAATCGTCCTATAACTCTTGTGCTGCTACAGATATATTTTTTTTATTTATTTATTTAATTTGTACCTTACAATTTACCCATTCGGTAAATCTTTCTAACTTTATTGCTAATTAACATTGTCAATGCAGTACTTAAGCCGTGTACTTAAGTTTCTTAGTCCTTATTTTGCCTTTTACTTTTATTTACAATATTTTATGAGTAAACAATTAGAAATATTTCTTGCACCACACAGGACGATTTTAAGTGCGACTCTCTGTATAAATCATTCTTTATGGTTATGTAATTATTTCGTTCTAACGGATTGTAATTAATTGTAAATGATTCTCATATGTAAAAGCACGATCACTGAAACAACAGATTACGTATAGGAGTTGTGTTGTTTTTACAAGAGATATCCTACCTTTTTCCATTGTTCGTTTGCATTTCCCATTCTTTTTTTTGACAAACTTTTATTGGTTATGTTATAAACTGGCATTACAATTGATACAGAACATACTTAATATTTATATAAGTTTTACAAGTTTATATTTTCTAAATTTTATATTCTATAAGTTATGTGTGTCACGCAATGCATATGGAAAATCGCTGTAATATGTTACGAAAATTATAGAAGAAAATCTAAAGTTATAGAAGGAATCCTATTACATTTTTTATTAATTACTGTTGAGGTATTTTGAAAGCAAACTAATAGGGTACAAGTCTACCCAAAATTTCATTCTTTTATTTCTCACTAAATTTTGCAGGTAAGTAAGTCTTCCTTCAAGAGAAAGTTTTAAACAATAATGAAATTGACAGAATTCTGCTATTACAGTAAACAGTTAATTATATCGTCATAGAAGTTACAAAATTTGTTAGTAGAAGTGGAAAGATAGCAACATGATTGCTTAGAAGTGCTACAAAATATAAAACAAGAAAGAACAGAGAGCAGTCGCTTTGGCAAAAGAGGATTTGCTAAAATAGTAGGTCTTGAGGTAAACTGTACAATGTATTTTGCTGCGATGTAAGCATTTGAAACGTACAACGCTACAACCTTAGATATCACATTTCAACGTAAAGAAAAAAGTATAGACTTCATAAAGATACGTACAGTATACAATGTAGAAAACGTTAAAGAAATACAATCCGTCTAGTTGAACGGAATTGTAGAATATTCAGGAAGTTCCCAGCCAACAATGTATTATCTACTATATCATAATTTATCGTACATTGACATAACAAATCTAAAGATATAGATATTGGCCATCATATCGTCGAAAACTCTATGCAGATTGGACAATGACACAGCAACGTTTTGAACTTGTGATATCTGTTTATGTGATGAGGAATTTGAATAATTTGGCAGACTCGTAAATAATTATTAGCAAAAAATAAAAGAAAAAAATTTGCGTTTTGAAGTTTGACACAGTAACGGGGGAAAGATGAACAACATGATTCGCTTAAAACGTGCAAAATTATATACAGATACATATATAACAAGAAGAAAACTATAACGATTCCAATGTTTCGTTTGTGCACACAAATCACATGATCGCGTGAATAGTACGCAGTTTTGTAACAACTTTACTCAAGGAAATGACCCAATTCTTTTTGTCAGATATGCAATGCAGCACATCAATCTTCTAATCATGAAGACGAGATTTTCATTATTTCACAAACGAATACCTTTGTATACTTCGAATGTAGTATCATGCTTTATCTGTAAGGAAACTATATCCAGAATTTTAACTTGTTTCTCTTAATACAAGGATTGTGCAATGTAATATAGCAACAATAATATAAAGTAATATAAAATGAACAAATGAGATCGCAATTGATGGAAAAGGATGTAAGATGCAAAAACTTCTTGATGAAAATTAATGAACACCTAAAAACTACTTGAAAATTGAAAATCTTATAAACAACCTACTTTTCGATGAATATGCGTCATTTACTACAGACGTATTTGTACTTTCTCGTACAGAAAAATGCAATTCGTAATGCGTAATTTGACTTCCAATTGCTAAACAGGAGCACAAAATTTCACTGTTTTGGCTGCAGGCAACGCACTCCATAATTTCTTCCTTTATGTCGTTGCAATCATCCTTGTACGAGTTAAAATGAAAACTGGCCATAATCACGGTGTAGGTGACAATACAATTAATACAATGTATCAGTTCGGAAGTACATATTGTCGACAATTACATTTCTCATCAAAGCACAGGTGTCGAGCCCACCCAAAATTTTCAAACCAACGTCACTGCACTCAAGACTGTCGATAGATAATATGCAAAGAAAAACCTGAAAACACTTGAAGTCAAAAAGGTTTCAAGTGAAAACATATTTAGTGTTTGCACAGGAGACTAAAATCAATCATTGTATGAAAATTGCAACTGCTTATGAATGTATTTTCGACTTAGATTTGAAAATCCTTTGAGACGTTCTTATTGGCATTTGGATCTATTGGGACAACCATCTCATATGGGCTGCCCTAAAATGTATGGAGTTTATTGCTCTGGATAACCTATTCCTGAAATGGGACTCCTGGCAAATTTTTAACTCAGGTTGTTTTGTGAAATTACTTAATCATATGTCGCACTACAGTAAATTCCGATATCAAAAATTTGATCTATATAAACGTCTGCTGAACTCGACGTATTTTTTTATTAACATCATATGATATTACTCCATACCATGAAATATATACATGCTGTAATAGGAATACTATCGAGATGATGATGTTTAAAGGAAAATAAATCAGAATCGTTGCCTCTCAAATCTCTTCAAATGAGCGAGTGGCAAATGACGATGCGTATTGGCAAGGTTGCTCGATGAAGACCAATTAGGTGGAAAAAGAAGAGGAAACCGATAGAACGCAAAGAGCTAATTAATGTAGGGTAGGAAAGCTAAAACTCCAAATAAGGAACAAAAAGGAACAAGCTGCTTATGATGCTATCGTTTCCGGTCTTCTATGTTCGATCACAGTTGCCGATATCGCTCTTGCAGTATATTGTGGCAGGTTGTAGTATATTTGAGCACATTATATTATATTTTGATGCATACTGCCTCTTCGATCACTTGTTTTCACCATTAAGACAGAAGAATAAAATGCTGATTGAAGATGCTTATTGTGATCTCAACTTAAGCAAGGAGACACTTCTTTTGATGTATATTCGAAACGGGAACATGTATCAACCTCGATGATGATCTTCATGGTTAGATTGAATTTTAGGTTTAAAAATTTGTATTTCAAAATGTGTCAAGATGAGGATAAAAGAGATTGTTAGTAATCCTGAAAATTACTTTTATTTTTACTGAAATTACTGAAATTGATACTAAGACCAGTGAAATTATTATTTTTCTAAAAATAATCAAGCCTTAAACTTTTTTTCGTGGGGAGATGCTTATGGACACTGTCGGGGTAGTGTCGGACTTATCGACTAAAACCCTCTTGTAATACTTTGAAACGTTACTCTGTTAGATCTGCATAATAAACTCTATTATCATCTATAAAGGTCAATTTCATCACCTTATTAATGAAACGTTGGAACTGTGACGCGAGGAGATCATCGACGATCTATCGGTTTCGTGATTTATTGTGTCTCCGACGTGACAATGGCCTACTTGACGCCTAACAGACTTGCACCGGGACCTCCTCCGAAATTCAAGCCTTGAACTGCTCCGCATATTCATCGGATCTGAGTATTGGATACAGAAAATGACCGCGTAAATTTAGTTAAAAATGTTTCCGCAGAAGGAAGTCAATTTCAAACAGTAAGTTAACTTGAGAGAATTAAATTATAAAGTTCTGGCAGAATAACATAATTTTGCATAAATATAATAAAAATGAGTACGTCGAAACATTTTACAAAAGAAACAAAGCATGAAATGTTATAAAAAGTGAATCGTTTATTCGTTTTACAACATATTTTACATAACATGCTCTATCAGTTTGTTACCTCAAATTTGTCTTTTATTTAAATTTTCTTACACGATTTTCATAATATATTCATGAAGTAATGTTGAATATATAGTACAATGCTATAGCCCCACTGCGAGAAACACATCTTGAAAACAGCAACACTAGTAAAGAAGAAGTGTTCTTCAAGCCTAAATCCAAATACGATACAGTGCTAAAAAACTGGCATTAATATATCATTACAAGCAAAATGTATCTTCATAATCTATGTGCTACTAGCGATTTTCTACATGTTTAACGAAATATGCAGTACAGAGGACGTATAAATTTGTTTTTTTATTTTTGTTGAGTCACAAATCAGAATATTGAGTATGTTATTTTCCTGCGGATTGTAAAATCATAAATTGTAAAAGTGTCACGGCTCATTTTATTGTCGTAACATCTGTTCAAAATTTGTCAATGTATATTGCGACCTGAAGATTACGGTACTGAATATGCAACAATCGAATGCCCCAGCGAGAAGAGCTCTGTCATTATATTTATTCTTATCGCGGGCTCGATAACAAAATATCGGGTTTAACAGTCGTATACAGAGCTCGATCATTCTGGATTATAGCCTCTACCTCTACGATCCCTTCTTGCTTTTGGCATTTCATCTACATTGTAATAACAGTTTCGATAAATGATACGGTCATTGATGTTTCGATAAGCGGGTTGAAGTAATTGGTAGTAAGTGAGTAATTCTCCATACACCTCCGGGTGATAAGCTGGAAGTTCTTCGTCCCAAGGACCGTAGAATTTCTCTCCTTGTTCTTGTTCATAAAAAGTAACGCCCATTCTGTATATAATAGGAAAAATTGTCATTATTAACGTATTCCTTTTGTTTGTTGTCTTTGGGCCGCCTGTTTATCGGCTCGTCACTATCTATTGCAACTGCGTGTTAATTTTAACTCATTCATATATACTGATCACGGCATTCCTTTTACTTCGATTTTAACATTATGGTACTTGAAAGTATTGGGAACTTTATGAGGTTCTGTATATCTGTTTGATATTTCCCTCTACTAAGTTCTTTCATTAAATGTAACAAATCTACCATTTTAAAATTTTGTTTATTGATCCGTCTGTCGTAATATTCCTTAGATTTTATTTCCGATTTTATCAGTCAGATGGTGGGACGTGTAGGGTGCCAAAGAAATACTCCGCGGATTGATTTAACAATGAGTTTACTAATTATACGAGGAAGACTTGACAGTTTTGCCAGCACTCGTTACTTTTTTTTTGCACGTGGAGAAATCCTCATGGACACTCCGCTGCTGCTAGTAACGGCAGCAGCAGAGTAGTGTCGGACTCTCACCGACTAAAACTCCACGTATGACAGGAGTACTCCAGGAACCTCTTATGAATTATCTTTCTGTTGCACCGCCCTCCCGCGTCCTCTCGTTCGAGGCAGTCCTAAAGATTCCCTGACTGTTGAATTTGGCGCTAGGGGGGTCCATTGCCCCTGGTGCCATCCCTCCTTCTAGTCGCGCACGCGTTATCTGGGCCGTACTCGTATCGTTCTTCGCGTACTCTCCGTCCACTCGACCTCACTGATCTCTCGCAACGCTCTGTCTCTCTGTGACTCTGTGCAAACTAAAGTTTCCCTCTATATAGTGTGCTGAGGTCCCCGAAGGAGAAAATTCTCTTTTGGGGTAGGGAAACGGTTTTCTTAATCGAAGGCACTTGCGCTTTATTGTAAGTCATAGGGTTTATTCTTTGGCGACGTCCTGACCTCGGACGTCGGATTTCGCAGGCCACGTGGCCAGCACATGCGCTTGATCCCTGGAACTTTCTTCATGGCCATGAGCCGCTACAGTAAGAATTTCAAGGGAGCACTTGGTCAATGGATCCTGTGTGGCCAGGACATATTTGTTTCCTTTTTGTATTCTCGATAATGTAACCTAGACGTCCAGTGATAATTTTCTTCCCTTTGTCATCTTTCAATATCTCCACTACGCACGTGTTCGTAACCCTCCGCTATTTTGGTTATATACACCTTCTTCCGATTATTTGACGGAAGGACCAAAGGATATCTATGGGCCATTAGGCCTATTGAAGTTTCCCGACACGTTGGGCCTGTCGGTACCTACGCTTTATCGCGACACTGTATGTGTTTCGTCGGCCTTTCGTAAACAGTGTTCCAGCGATGGTATACTATGTACCGAAGAAACCGTTGGAGAGAGAATTGTTCTTTGCGGCCTAGTGCCGCTACAGATCTTTGAAAAGCGTACACGCTCGGAAAATAAACGGAGGTAAGCTCATACATTTTTCTTATAAATTAAAAATTTCTCGCCTCGTAAATTAACATATTGATCGTGGGAAAATTAACGAATCGACTCAAAATGTGTGTTACTTATCACAGAATCTCGATATTCTACGACAATTAATATTACATATGATCTAAGAAAAACGAACTCTACACACTTTTTACTTATTTTTTATCTAATTATTGGGCTTATCGTAACGTAATAGAGCATGTATATCTATATGTATGTATATAAGCATTATGTAAAATATACAAGGTAGATATATATAAGATAAATGTGCATGTGCCTCATTCATTCTTGTAACAAAAATGTCCTTCATATATATTAAGGTAAGAACATACATAATTTGTTTGTGCAAAAAATCGAAAATACGCTATTGTTGTCTTACGACTCTTCATGGAAAGGATTCTTGTTTCGCGTTAATCCTGAATTTTCCAGAATCTAAGCCAGGTGAAAAATCTCCAACTAAGGAAATTGTGCGATGTCAACATAATGTAATGTAACGTAATGCGCAGTGACAGTAGGGACAGTCATGTCACAAGTCAACAGAAATCGTCATGACTCACGAATAGCGCGAGACACAACTCTAGGCGAATGGAACTAAAAGCAGAAAACTTAAGGAAAAGGAACATCGGGGAAATCTGCAATGAGATACGTTTGTCGAAATACGTTCACTATCGCACTCCGTGTTGATCGAATGCCTCAAATTATATACAGAAGATGCAAGGAATTGGGAAGGGTGGTTCGAGTCAGCCATGTTTTTCTACAACACTTCTGTACATGAAGGAACGAAGTTTCCTCCTAATGAATTAATTCTCGAATATCTGACCAGGCCAGATAACAGTCCGGTAAAGTAATAATCGAAGAAAATATGGAACCGAAGTAAGTGGAATATTTAAGAGATTTGTTTGAAAAGATCAACACGATACAACTCGCAGCAATGGAAAATCTAATGTAATCAACATCAATGTTTAAAGAATATTACGACAGACGAATCAATCGGCAAGATTTCAGAGTGGGAGATTTGATATATTTATCGAGAGAACTCAAAAAAGGGAAATTCTGAAATCAGTATACAGTTCACCTCACAAAGTACTCGATATTCTCAAAAACTATAATGTTAAAATCGAAGTAAAGGGAATGTCACGGAAGTACACATAAATAAATTAAAATTAGCGCGCAGTCACAATAAACAGTGACGCACCGACGAACGAGCGGACCAAGGACAACAAACAAAAGGGACACGTTAATAACGAAAATTTTTCCTATTATATACAGAATGCGTGTCGTTTATTATAGACAAGAACAAGGAGAGGAATAGTACGGTCCCGGGTTGGAGAATTACTCACTTCCTGTTGCGTCTAGTTAGTCCAGCCCCTTCATCGAAACATCAACGACCGTATCATTTGTCCAAACAGTTATTACAATTTAGATGAAGATCGTTAAGACCTACATGAAAATTCGGCACGTCAATACATTTGAACATATTTGAGTTACGTATTCGTAGCATATTGCAAGCGCTGCGACACACGAATAACACTAATATCTGCCGCGGAAACTTGTTCCGATTGCGTTAAAGAATAATTTAAATATTCTAGAATTAATAAAAATATGTTAGTATTAGAAAAATTGGTACACATTATTACACGTTTGCGGGATTGATTAACAGAAATATCGCAAGAAAAATAAATGTGTGAAATATATGTATGTAACAAAATGCTGATTAATTATTAACAGGAAAAATAACGAACTACTTAATCATCGCACTTACCCTCATCCGAAACGTACGAGCTCTAGTAGGATACGACTGTACCGCTGGAGTTTTGTCCGGCACGGGAGCCCCTCGTCGTATCCAGCGACAACCGATTGGTGAAAGTTTGGATTCTTCATCAGTTGTGGTCTCTCCCAATGTCTAAACTAGACCTGCGGGGTGGCACTCTCACAATGAGAGAGGACGCAAGAGTGCTATGGCAGCAATTTGGAATTTTAGTCGGTAAGTCCGACACTAATCCAATGATTCCCAGAAGAGCGGATTCCCATTTCCCCACGTATGAAAAAATGTAGGATACGACTGTAACGGGGACCATTTGAACATAATAACGATTTCGCTAAATTCCATCGGCATCAGTTCTACCCCATCAACATTTTTGGTAGCCGAAGTTATGTACAAGTAACTAACTAAACACCGCCCTTAAACAACAAAAATCAAAGCAACAACCATAACGACGCTACAGAAATCAAGGAACTGCTGAAGCAATCCGTCAAAAACACTGAAATGTTAACAAAAATGATAACTGAGCAAAATGCAGTACTCAGACAGCAAACACAACAAATTACAGTCATGTTACTTGCAACCACGTTAAGTAAAAGATAGAAATGGACAGGCCGAAAATAGCAAGTAGGAACTCCAATGGTCTACAACAACGGGCCCTCGAAATGAAAACATTTCTGTATAACAATAATATTGACATATTACTTGTTTCATAAACACATTTCGCACCAAAAAGCTACATGAAAATACTATATCACACCATCTCCAAGCAATCCTCGGGAAAAGCACATGGAGGTGCTGCAGTGGTAATAAGAAGCGATATCAAACACCACTCACATAGTCAAATTAGTAGGAACACGTTCAAGCAACCACTGTTACAATACAGACTAACAGCAATTACTTCCAGAGGTTCCAAAATGACATTACAAAAATTCAGAGCAGTATTTTCAATCGTTAGGTGACAAATACATCGCAGCGGGAGACTTCAATGCAAAGCACAGGCTATGCGGCTCACGAATTAACAAATCGCCTGTGTGTGGCGAGCCACGAGACAGAAACCGTTGGAATGTTTACTGTTGAGTGCCGCTACAACTATTCCTTTTTAAGGAGAGCTATACAATTACTCCATACCTCTGCTAGGTAAAAACGTTCATCCCGTGACCGCGGTTACGTTTAGCGACTAGTTGTCACAAGCTCATTATCACAAATCTCAGACAATCTATAATCGGATTAAATTATGAAAACTAAAAAATTTGGGATTTTCCCAAGAATTCCAAAGGGGAGGCCCCAGTGTCCCTTTCATCTCCGACATATATATTGTTCCTGGTCCTAGGCCTAAATTCTAATATTTGTATTGTACATGTGCTGTATTCCTTGATTGAATTTACACGACGCTCAAATTGTAGGGTATTGACTTGGGTTTGTAACGTATTGAGGGTGACTTTGTATTGGTTAAAGTTATGAGTTATCTTTGGAGCCGTTTCTAATATTATCTCTAGTGTTGAGATGTCTACTTTTTTTAAACTATGTGAACTGTTCTTAATTTTGATTTCGTAAGAAATACTTTTATGAGTTCCTCCTATTTTCATAATATTATCCATCATCAACTATCATCGTGTCTTCGCTGGAGACCATTAAACTTAGTCACCCTAATAGACGCGCTTAGTGTCACCATATCAGAACGGGAATTGCCGATTAGGTTGAGAAATTATCACTACGTCCACCCGGCGTTTCCAGGCATATTGCTGCACCGGGTCCTGTGCTAACTTGCATGTGTTGAGTTTCATTTGCCAGATCTTCATAATACCTACCTCCTAGGAATCCCCTGTCTAAGTAGTTTCCTATATGTGGGGAAAGCAAGTGACCCCATTACATGTCTTGTCCACGTCTCGGACCCCTCGCTGCACTTCGCGCAGCATGGCTCGTTTCCACAATTTGCGATCGTGTGGCCCTTCGCTCTACATTTTCGATAACGCTCCTTCCCCGAGCTGATCAGTATGCACTTGTTGGACCGGTGCCCGATTTCATGGCATCTAAAGCACCTCAACACCCTCGGGAGGAATCGTATCGTGGCTATAGTGAGGGCCGTTCTTACTTTAACGTACCCTTCCTTACCGCTTAGATAAACTGCTGGCACCATAGCGATCGCTGTTTGCGTGCCCCAAGGGGCCGTCCTTAAGAATTTCACTTCGACCTCGTTGGCATCCCTGATTATCAGCCCACTAACGATGTCCTGTCTGAGATCCTTCCTATGTTCCAGCGAGTCGATGTCCCTAATCTCCACCGATACACTACTCTGCAGGGGGGAAACAAGGATCTTGCCCTCTGTTACCTCCTTTATCTTGATGGCAATATCACTCCCTTTGACTTCCGCTTCTAGCTCCAAGAGGATATCCCAGCTCTTAGTACGTCTGACGCCCGTGCTCTCGCACAGCGCCCCTTTCGCTACCATAAGCTCCTTGTACGTCTGGAACCATTCCTCACATTCCCGGACTTTCACCAAGAGGGCCTCAGATCGGTTTCGAGTTCTCGGTAACCTTTCCCTACGGCCTTCGTTAACCGGTGGCCTTCTTTCCTCGGTGTTACTCCTTTTTCTCTCACGTCTTCTTTCTCGTCTACTCGTCTGGACGATCCACTCACCTCCAGAGTCGTTGGTTTCTCTGTCCCTAGGGTCATCGTCGGCCCTTTTTCTCTCCATTAATTAAATTCATTCAATATTACTCGATGTAATTAATTAATTTTAATTTAAGGAATGGCACTGCAGCCCTATCAATAAATAACTACCAGACATATCACCCTGGTCCCATTGGCTCAGTCAGGAAACTTTACTATGAAATATGGGAGTCGGTGGTACTTTATGCGTCCCCGGTATGAGCCAAAGCGCTGTTGATCAAGAGGAATAGAAACATCTTGCAGAGGGCACAAAGGGCCGCACTTATGAGATCGTCTACGGCCTACAGAACTGTGTCGCATTAACGGGCACAATGCCAATTTATTACAAAGCAAAGCTCCGGACCGAGATCTTCGAACTAAATAAGATATATCAACGAGAACATGATAAGACCCGGTCTAGAGCAGGAATTGCTGAAAATTTTGTGAAAAGGATGAGGGTAGTTGAAGAACGTATAGACGACAAGTAGAGGGATGAATGGAGTATGTACAGAGAAGATAGTTGGACGGAGAAGGTAATAAATGACGCTTGTACGTTTAAGAAATACAAAAGACATATTGATCACTGGATGAAACTGTTGACTGGACGCGGGATATTCAACGTGTACCGTAGGACGATCAGCAAGGAGGTTCACTCCAGATGCTGGGATTGCGACACTGAAGTAGATGACGCAGAGCATGCGTTGTTTCACTGCCCTAGGTGGTCATCGATAGGACCGAACTGGACAGCTATATTGGCGCGACATTGACGAGAGGAAATATTATTGAGGAGGTAATTAAGAAAGAGGACAACTGGAATAAATTCCAGACACTGTGCAGAATAATTATGAAGGCGAGACAGAAACAGGAGATGGACGTAAAAGAGAGAAGAAGAATAGAAACTTACAAATATAGTAATGGATAAGATGTAGCGAAGGAGGGATAGAAGTTAGGACCAACCCTGAAGTAATGCCTAAAGGCAGTTCCGGGGTTGGTACCTGTACCATAAGAAGAGCGGATAGAGGAGAGGTTTTTATTGGGTATGGCGACTATCTGCTGAGTCCCACTTATCCCAATGACACGGGTCACTGGGCATGCGTAATTTGCATTTTCCCCTCTTCGCGAAAATAAAGGCATATCACCCTGGTAAGGTGAGCCAATGTTTATCTATAACTACTTTACTTTTCATTATAAATTCTCAAATCATACCACTATATCTTAGATTAACTGCTTACACTTTAATCAAAATTATACTGTTACAAATTTGCTTTAATGTTACTACGTTCTTCTACAAATTTAATCAAACATTAAATTTATTTAATTTTTAGGAACTGCATGCTTAGCCTTGTCAGTGATAAAGAAATTTATCCTCTTTCCCCTTGACAAGGTACGACTGATTATATAAATAACTATTTCTTTTATTCACAATTGTCAAATCCTCCTAATGTGTTTCCGATTTTAACCATTACTGCTCCCCTATACCTAAGCTCTAATGACTACCACTTTATTTTGATATTTATTACACTTTCTAACTCATTTTAATCATTATATTACAAAAAAAAATTTTTTTTTTTGGATAGCGTAAACCCCATCAGTACCAATGATTCATCCACTTCCCCTTTAATAGAGTAATTATTTTATTTTTATTTGAATCACCGGACCGCCAATCTCACCCAATGCTATCAAAATCGCATTTTACATGGCCGTTGCCATGAACAACGATTATTTAAACTCTAAACATCGGCACTTAATAGATGAATATTCAAACTATGTACATAATTAATATTTAATATAAAATTAGATATTTATTTTAATTGACTTTATTATCTACAAGACAGGGGCGAAGAGCCCGAGGAAAGCCCCAGAGAGAGGATCGCGAAGAGGGGGAAACAAGCTGGCCCCCCCATATACATCGCAAACTTCAGCGGTAACGATTACGCTGAATGGACAGATCGAGGCAATCCTATGCGGAGGTGTTGGCCGCGGCCAAGGACAGCGTCTCTCTGGCCGAGGTTGGCATCAACGCGGTAAAGGTGCGCAAAACAATTACCGGAAGCGTTGTTCTGGAGGTTTCCGAGGACCAGAAGAGGGAGAAGGCCGCTGCGCTCGCAGCACGGCTGACCCGGACCCTGGATCCGAGCAAGGTCCGCGTGGCGACCGTCGAGCTGCGGAAGCAAGGGTGACTAGAGTAGACATTTCGCCCCCTAGAGATTTTTAGAAAACGCACTTGGTGGGTTTTCTAGATCGAATGATACGGATTTAATTTCTTCATTGAAGATAGGATACAATCGGGATAGAGCGTCTGCAGCTTTATTTTCGTTTCCTTTTTGTATTCAATTCAATTCATGTAATTCAATTTCATAATCGTACTCTTCGAGTCTCAAGCATGACATTAAACCTTATAAAAGAAAAGGCTTCACTAAACGTCAATCCAAATCCAAAGAGTTTCCTAATGGGAAATGACAAACACACAACCGACAAAATTTGCAATTTAACCATGCAGAACTTAAGAAGAATCATCAATTCTACGTAGTCCCTGACAACTTTCCCCTAATCGAAGATGGAATAATCGGACTCCCATTCCTGCTCCGGTATCAATGAGAAATCTGGCTCTTCCTCCGTTTCTTGGTTGCAATACGATTGGTAATAATCTTCCGGTAGTGGTGCAGTTGACTTGGTACGTTTCTTCTGGATTCTCCGTTGTTTGTTTTACTCGAGGTGGCATCTTTCCTCGGCTGGCGAATGGAAAATTTCGACAGTAGCAGATCTCGGCTGTGTGTCCGATTCGTAAACACTTGGAACATTTTATTTTCATACGGTCACCTGATGGTTGGTTAAAAGCTCGTGGTTGTGGATCGGTAGCATTTCGTTTACATACGGGCGTAGTGTTATCAGATTGATTATTTAGACGGTTGGCAACACGATTTGCTTCTTGTAACCATTGTTCTCTATCGACTACTAGTTGCTGCGCGAGGTTTAGGTTTTTCGGATAGCTAGCTACTACTATCTGTCCTATTTTGTATCGTAAATTGAGCAAATATGTCTTTAGTGCTTCGCGTTCTTCGATACCCATAGCATTGTTCAGTCGGCGTGCGGTTTTTGTTTTGAACTGCGTAATTTAATTCGTTGAGCTGTTGTCGGAATCTGGAGTCAAAGGATTGTACGCTTTCTGTTATTTCTTGCTCTAAAATTTTCGATTTATCCCTGCAATTGCTAATAGTGGTTGGTGCTAATACGTGTTGTCTTAAACATGAATATAAGTGCTCAAACGAGTTAATCTGCGAGTATCGTATGTTTCTTTTCGCGTTGTCGGTTATTTTTTCGATGAGTATAAGATCTAATAGGAAGTTTCTAGCAATTGTTTTGCACCTGGCTCCTGCTTTGCGGACTGATAGGATAAAGTATACAGCACCTACGTCGTCTCGACTCTGTAGTGTCTCAACAGTACGTGCAACCTTTCCTGGTTGGAGGCCTTGTTCTTCGCCGAAGTCGTTTCTTGATCTAATGATTAGTTCGTGGTCTTTGTAATGCGCGTGGTCCGTCAATTTCGTCATCTGTTGGTTTATAAATGGGTGCACATCTGTGGCTGGTCGGTTCCATGGTTTTTGTAAGACTACACATTTCTTTAGCGCGGTTTCTACCACGTTCCCGTGGGGAACGGTTTTGGATTTCTGCACGTTATGCTGCAGAATCCGTATTCCCCATTTTTCTCCCACGTCCTCTTCCGTCATTGTTAATCGCCCTATTCATATTTTGTTCTGGGGATGGCTATTTCCAACGCCTTCTTGTACATAGGGCAGTTCGCGTTGCAGGTTGCGTGATCGCCGTTCTTTCCTTCCTTCCTGCAGTTCACGCAGCTGGCGATCTTCTCCTTATTTTTGCACTCTTTCGTGCTGTGTCCGCTCTCCGCGCAATGCGCGTAGATTTCATAGTTTATGCGGCAGTATTTTGCCACATGCCCGTACCCCTGGCACTTGTAGCAGCGATTAACCGCGGTGTAGTCGCGGACCTTACACGCGTTCCATGATATATATTTTCCCCTTTAGCAATTTTTCCCTTACCTGGCGGGGCGGGGGGGGGGGGTACTTCCATTACCCAGTTGGTTTCTTCAGAGTCTTTGCGGCCAGTCCTGAAGCAGAACTTGATGGCTTCCACGTCTTCATCCTTCAGCCTGTCCTGGTTCTGCTCGATATCCCATACATTAAAGGCTTAGGCAATAATGTAGTCGATGCTCTATTTTGCATCGAAGCGATAGGGAAGTCGGTGGACCATAAAACTCTCGCCGCCGCGCAAGAAAACGACACCGAGCTACGCGACATCGTCAAGTCCGATACATCCGCGTTACAATAAAAGAAAATACGTTTTCCTGATTTCGACGTATCAGGCGACATTGTACGACCGTTTGTACCGAAATCCTTACAGCACAGCGTGTATAATTCGCTCCAGGGACTTTCCCATCCTTTCTTCCCTTTTTTCTTTCTTTTTTCTTTGCATATGGTGTAATCTTTATGGACACTCCGCTGCTGCTAGTAACAGGAGCAGCAGAGTAGTGTCGGACTCTTACCGACTAAAACTTCACGTTAATCATTGTTACTCCATGAGGCTTGCCATAGGCCGTATTCTTGGCCTTCGCTCGTAGCATTGCAGTGTCACAAATATACAAATATACAATATACAATGTAGCGACAAGCGCATGGTTTTTCCGATCTTTAGTTGATTCACGTACTCTTTATACCATCTATTCCACAGATGCTGCCTTACTTGTTGTCCTTTGCCATGACAATAGTCGATCTGGTTTGAGGACCGTAGGATCGCTCTCGGGGGCGCTCGTTAGAGAATCACCGATCAGAAAGTGACCGGGTGTCAAAGGACTGAGGTCGTTGGGGTCGGATGATAAGGGAGTTAATGGCCTAGATTTGAGGATAGCATCGATTTCCTTGTGCGAATTAAGTGATGTTTTAACGCCTTTACTGCTGCTTCCCACAATCCGCCAAAATATGGTATACGGGGTGGAATGAAATGCCACTTTACGTTGTGGTTCAGTTCAATTTCGAAACTGTATATTCGTTTCCGAGGTTGTTGTCTTAATGGCCTTGTGTAATTCATTGTTGGCCCCGGTAAACGTTGAAGCGTTGACGTTGTAAATATCCGTGCATTTCCCGCGCCTAGCGACGAACCTCCTCAGAGCTGCAAGAAGTGCTTCAGATGTGAGATCGCTGACTAGCTTCATATGTACGGTGTTTGTACTGAAATACACAAATAATGCAGCATACGTCTTCAGTCTCTTCGTGTTGCGATATTTTTTCTCCTTGATGTACAGTGGTCCGCAATCGTCGATACCCACCACTAAGAAGGGTCTCTCAAATTTGACTCTGCTTATTGGCAGTTGGCCTATTGGATATTGGGAAGTTTTGACTTGCATTCTGTGGCATATTACGCATTTTCGGATTGCTGCTTTTACCGCTACTCTTCCGTTGATCGGCCAGTATGCTTGTCGTATTGCATTTAGAGTGCCTTCTACCCCGTTGTGACCCTGTCTGATGTGCACCTCTCGAATGATGAAATTGGTGAGATGATGCTGTTAAGGTAGGACGACTGGATGTTTCTGCTGGTACCTCAACTCTGATTGGGCTAGCCAGACTCCGATTCTGATTAGTAGAGTTATGATTCGACGGGTAGCCTGATTTAGTTCTTCTATCGTCAACTCTCCTCCGCGTTTTGAGGGCTATCTGGTGTTATTGTAAAATTTTAGACAGTAGGGTATGAATAGTATGAGTAGTGGGAAGTAGTATGATGGATGTAGTGTTATTATCTTTCCATCCTCAGGTATTTCGATAGGTGTGAGTTCCTCATGTGGCCAAGTGTCCTCTCGTTGATTCAGCTATTGCAGGCGCTGATACCAAGTCTTATGCTGTATGAGGTCTCCCAGCTCTACGCCTCGCGACAAGATATCTACCGCATTGTCTTCTTACGGCACATGCCGTCACTGCTTCTCGGTACTACCTCGCAAGATTTCTGTTACTCTGTTTGCCACGAACGTTTTAAGTGCGTGTGGTGGTGTATTCTTCCAATGCAACACTATGGTGGAACCTGACCAGAATGCGATTTTTTGGAATGTAAGGTTCGACCTCTTAGTAACGTTTCGGACTAATTTGATCAATAATACTGCCGCGCATAACTCTAATCTGGGTAGAGTTTGTGTCTTCAATGGTGCTATTCTTGATTTTGAGCATGACAAATACGTCTGATGTCGGTTCGTGCGAGCTGTGCTACGGATGTAGATGCAGGCTCCATAGGCGCGCTCACTGGGCTTCGCGAATCCGTGTAGTTGCACGTCGACGGTGTCATCTATAGTGACCCGCCCAGGAATGGTAATTCGGTGAATTTGTTGTAATTGGGATTGGAAGCTTATCCAAGATACATGAATGTCCCTTGGTACTGCCTCTTCCCATTCCACATGACATTTCTACAACGCCTGGAGTATTAATTTTGCTTGCACCACTACCGGTCCAATTAGCCCTAACGGATCGAATAATTGAGCGACTCTGGCGAGTATCGCCCTTTTCGTAACCTTGGGAAATTTCGTATTTTGGTTTAATGAATGTTCCAAAGTATCCTGCGCGGCCGTCCACTGTAACCCCAATGTCTTCCTTGTACCCCTGCCATCCAGCGATAGGTAGTTCGACTGAACTGATTTCATGCGTAGTGGCTCCAGCAATTGGAGTTCGTTTGAGATCCACTGCCGGAGTTCGAATCCCCCCTTTCTGGTTATGTCGATGAGTTGATCTCGCAGCGACATTGCTTTCTCCAAAGAGTTTTCTGCGGTCAACAAATCGTCGACATAGAAATCCCGTATCAGTGTTTGTGCCGCCATTGGGTATTTTTATATTTTTATTATTTTATATTCTTCGTCTTGAGCTAATTGTTGTAGAGTGCGGAAAGCTAAGTATGGTGCGGACGCTATAACGTATGTTACGGTGTTCAGTTGATTCGACCTTATTGATTTGTTTATGTCGTCTCTCTAGAGGATTTTTTGATACGGCCGGTCATCGGGATGAATGTTTATCTGCCGGTACATCTTGACAATGTCTGCTGCCAATACGTATTTGTAAATTCTGAATTTGAGAAGTAGGGTGAGTAAATCGTCTTGAATTGTGGGGCCTATCATGAGCTTCCGGATGATGATCGGGTAAAAGCATCAAAGACGACGCGTATTTTGGTGGTGACGCTGTCTGTCTCGATGACTGGATGATGGGTAGATAACAGCCATCACGTGGTGATTCGGGTCATTCGGGAGTTCGTACATGTGACCTAGTGTCTCATATTCGCGCATAAATTCTTGATATTGGGTCTTGAGTGTAGGCCTTCGTTGCAATGAGCGTCCTAATGAAAGGAACTTCTTTAGGGCTAACTGTTATGTATCACCCAACTTGGCACAATCGTTCTGAAATGGCAGCCGGACCTTGTACCGGCCAGTTGAATCGCGAGTTGTGTGGGCCATGTAATGCGTTTCACATGCTTGTTCCTCTGGGGATCACATTCTCTTTGACGGCCCTTCTTCAATGGTCCAGAATTTGTTTACTTCCTCCTGCAGTGCCTGAAGTGTCACGTTGCAATTTATCTCGTCTGGTTGTTTCTTCGCGACTGTCTTCCCTATGACGATCCAACCTAACTCCTTGTTCCGTAAATGCAGGGTCTGGTCTGCTGAGTCCACCCTTCCTTCGCGAAGGAAATCCCATGAGGCCGTTGATGTCTTATGATGTATGAAATGTTGGATCTACTGATGATATGGTCTATGGTAAATCTAAGCTGCTAAGATATCGTCTGATAGAACGGCTTGCGAAATCTTGTCTATGGCTAAAACTGTTAGCTCGGCTTGATAATCACTGATTTGTGACTGAATTCTTGCTCGAGTCACTTGGTTGATCTGGTATTACCGAATTGTCGAAAATTTGAGATTAATTCAAATTCTGAAAATCAAATAATTTCGTCAGAACTTTAATCATATACGATGAAAAAATTTTCATCGTACATAAAAATTATAGTATACCATAATACAAATTAATGATGTATCATATATGGCAATATATTTTTGTTCACTTTTAAGCTGAGTTTAAAATTAATGAATTATTAATAGCATTTGCAGTGGGGAGTAACGAACATGTTTAGAAACCATATTTATTGTCCGTAAATACGTACACAATACGACGCATAATTAAGCGTTTAAACACTCGAAATATTTTTCTTCCAACGAAGACAATTACTACAGTGGCATCTGACTGCCGACGTTTCTATTACCCGGTTCTTGTCGCACCTATCCGATCGTTACTCACGTTTCCAGACCGTTTGCCATCGCTGATGGACTCAATTAGTAAAACCCCGTTTCCCCAATCGCTAGACAAAGAAACGAACAGAAGCGAAAGAATAGGCGCGAACCTTATCCTATTTAAACTGAGAAATAATCGGCTTAGTCAACACTCGGGGACCAGTCGTATATACATATAGCGTTAATCCAAATGTTTCTGTTACGTCGCGCCAGATGGGCCGTGTGACGTCACTCTGGGTCTGGCCGACAAGGCCCACATACCGTAATTCCGACTTCAATAGACCTAAGGACTCATCATAAACCCAAGCCTTTAGTTTAGCCTTTAACATTATTATTAACAGGATTATGATTAATTATACGCTCTCAACAATCACTGAGGAATCGAGTATTTGCATAACGGAAAAGCCGGGTTCTTCCAGAAACTACGTCACGCACAAGCAACGGGGATAGTTACCCTCTCTCTATTACAAACCATACTAGCGAACTTTCCTCCGTGATTACATGAGAGCAGACAGACAGTTGATCTTCTGGCTCACGTTCTATAACCATCGAATTCTCTGTAAATTGATAGATTCTGTTCTTCAGTTATTTCGGTGATCTCATCAGAGCCGCACTCTTACATCGTCTACGCTACTCGTATTATTGTATCTCGTGAGTGTATCAAGTGTTGGAAATATATAAATTTGTAACCCTGTTAATGTGCAGTGTTATACCACAACAACTACCCCTATTATCCTAACCGAAATAAGGGGATCGATCAATTCGTGGTGTTGATTATTATAATCGTAGCGGGAATTTACGACTCCCGCTGACGTGATATCTCACGAACGCGTCTCCCCGCGATTGGTCGAATATACAGTTTCTGAATCCTTTATTTTGTGATTTAATATTTTCATAATAATTTCTATAATAATTTCCAAAATATTTCGTACTAAAAGTTTCCCGATCCATAAAATGAAGTAAAATGTCCATCTATGTATATCTAATTATTCCATTATTCTGGCTACGATATGTAAAAATACTTACGTACTTGGCTTTTGCGTCACTGTTAGAGCACTCCTAAAGAAGATGAAGAAGTTGAAGCAGTGATATGTCTACAACGAAACATAAGATATCATCGGTAATACATAATAACAAACTTGAAACTTTAGCAACAATAAAGACTAAACTCTAATAAATATGTAAATTGGAACTCTAATATAAAAGTTCGACAACAAAACATTCAGTGACTTTTGACTTTATTTCAATTAAGCAGGATATTTACAGCTTTCTAAATTATCAATCATTTTTATTGTATAATTAACAATAACTCAATCAAAATATAATAAAGAGAGCAAATTGAAATACAATATGTAAAACTACTTACATTCTTGAGTTCCTGCAGAGGTTTTGTCCTCTTGAGAGATGCACTGACTCTAATACCGAAAAAGAATATTCAAAGGAATATAAGATAAGATCACATTACTGCGATCGCTAAAATTATAAAATATAATCGGCGAACAAGAATTCTAATGTCGCGTACAAAAATGTTTGATAAAATTTTATTACTTTCGCGTGTGATTATTTAATTGGATTAAATTATTAGAGTAATAAGAAACTGACGCCACCAATATGTCATAATACGTTACAAACCAGACACAACGCGATCCATGTTATCGGTACGGAATGAGACAAATAAATGACTCCTTATACCTTAGTTTCGCTGAGCAGTTTCCAAAGTGGCGGAGGATGGGGGGCACACGAGCCGATGGCACAAGCAACTATGCAGTTAACGATTACACGCAGTTACAGATTAACGATCTAGAAAAGAAATATATATATTAACAAAAACATTCATTTTCTATGCAGCACTGTCTTTCGAATTACGCAGCACGAATCTTTCCCTACATCGATATTTACAAACATCGTACAATAATTCGTAGCCCTACTGGCAACATCACAGACACATTTGTCTAACTTATTACCTTACTTACCTTACTTTATTACCTTAATTTCGTTAAACAAAGCAAGATTTAAATAACAGTATGGAGAAAAGGAAAAATTACTTAAAATTACTGGTCGGTAATGACCCAGTATGCAGATGAAGGGTCAAGTGCTTTTTAAGTGCGTATTCGCTTTTAATGCTAATATAAAAATAATAAAAGAGAAACGTTATTTATCCCTAAGCGAAAAATATAGTAAGAGAATAATTTTCTCACGGTTGAAAATTTGATTGATATTTTCTCTATAACATTTTTATTGTTACGACGTAGTGTCTGAAGTTTTGACCGATCCAATGATTTTTATTCTTAGAAATATCTTGAACACGGAAAATTAAGAAATGTATAGTGCAGGATGTAAATAATGAAAATTAATTATGGCGGAGGAATCAATAAAGGAAAGTTATTTTGCTAATTATTATACGAATGAATATTCAAAATGTCGCGCAATGACTACTAAACTATTTAATTAACACTAATCTTACCAGGTCTAGCCAAACGACTGGTTTAAAGATCTAATTTAATTATCGTTATTTCTTTTGTTCATCTATCTTTATGTGAATTCTTATATTCTCCGATTAATTGATTTCTCAACTTTTAAAACCGGTTATTTGACCGGGCCTGATGAGATTAGTGTCAAAAGCCAGCCTGAAATTTTCTTCAATTTCTGATCTTCGGCTGATTTTCAGTATTTTGCCTTCGACTTTTCACCAGAAATTATATTTGAGAAACGAAATGCAATGTAAGACCTGCCAACGTTTAGGCCATGTTGCTTCTAACTGCAACAGACTGCCGCAGCGTTAAATTCAACGATAAATTACGATCTAGATGAACGTATTGACCCAGATTCTTGTACCGAAGAAAGCGAGGATAACACAAATCAACCTTATTGCGCGTCGTGTAAAAATTTTGGTCATCCTGTTCAAATCAAGGTTGCTCTCAACGCTTATTGTTAGTGTTAAAAAGGCGATGGCAGAAGAGAATTTGGAATATTAACGAAGAGCGAAACAAATAAATACGATTCTTTCGTGAAATACCGTGAAATTGGAGCTGTGATTCAAGAAAAGATTGTAAAGAAACTTGATATTGAACAGTTGATAATATTTTCAGATACTTCAACAAAGTACAACGCTCGTTCGCATAATACGTTAGATTTACACAATTTAAAAATGATACAAATCAATATTAATTCGGTTGTTTCAAATGATATGAAATATGATTTGCAAGATATGCTGCGCAATAGAAAATCGGGCGTATCATTATCTGAAAAGAAGCTAAAAAGTAGCCACTTTGTTAAACTTAAAAATTACAAATTTGTTCGCGAAAATAGACGTAATGCTAAACAAGGCGGAGTAAAACGAACTAAAATAAAGTTCGCAATAGTTAGAATCAGAATCGCCAAGAATACTAATTTCTTTATTATTTCTGTTTATGCAATTGGTTCCGCAAAGACTGAGTTTACCAATGAATTAGACGCACTTTTATAATTTATATATATTATTATAGATATTATTTCTATTATTATATATATTACATATTTTTTAAAATAATTGTTATTTTATTGCAGGAGATCTTGATTTCGAATATATGGAATTTGGTAATTTGCATAACAATAATCGTAGAGTTAATTGTATTTAATCCCGCTGTTCTCCTCAATTCTATATGAACCGAAATGGATGTTATATTTCGAGACTCTCCTGCTCGGGCAACCGAGGTGGACGGACGTGTCTAGTCGGTCGTGTGCTCCGGTGAAGTATTCGAAGAGAAACAAAGTTAATAGTGATGAGAGGTGAAGTTTAAAAATGCAGCAGATACCAACAATAAAAATTACAACCAAAGGTGAAATGCACTATATAAGCAGGTAGACTCACCAAGCCTAAAACATCAACAACAAAACAATAACAACCTAAACGACATGGCTATAGAAAAAACGGAAGAGCAGTTGAGACAAGAGGAGCAAAACCAAGACAACGAAAGATATCACTAAGACGAAACATGGAAAATAGCAAAGACAAACAAGAAACGTAAAACGACACCTGGCACAAGTGCCGCAGAGAATCTAGATAGAGAAAAGCAGGGATGGCTGCAAGAATTACCACTAAGAAATTCCTTTAGCTCGCTAACTGAAGTAATAGATGCTGACCCGATAAGCAAAGTTACAACTAATTCAAGCCACATAACAAAACCGCCACCAATATTTGTCGAGGCCCAAATAATATACCCGCTTATTGAACTACTAAATAATATAGTGAAAGATAATTATATAATAAAACAAACTGAACTAGATTAAGTAAAGATTCAAACTAACACGCCTGAAATCTATAGAAAGGTGACAAAAGCGTTAAAAGAAAAAAATGCTGTGTACCACACGTATCAGCNGAAAGGAGCTACAAGATAGTTATAAGAGGATTGCACCCTAAAAGCAATACAAAAAAAATTAACCGACGAACTAGCAAAAATTGGTCATCAAACAAGATCAATAAACAACATAACTAGATATGACACGAAGCAACCACTACCACTATTCTTAATTGAACTGGAACCCAGAAACAATAATAAAGAAATATATGAAATCAAAAAAATGTTAAACACAATAGTAACAGTGGAACCACCACGCTAGAAAAAAGATATACCACAATGCATGCGGGGCCAACAATATGGCCACACAAAAAATTATTGCAACAGAAGCCCAGCATGCGTTAAATGTGCAAAGAAACCACTTAACAAAACACTGCCCATACTCAGGAAAAATTGAAGAAGTTAGATGCTACAACTGTAACGGAAAACACCCAGCCAGCTATAAAGGATGTGAAATCAGGAAACAATTACAACGTAAACTGTTTCCACCACTTCGCAATAGATCAATCAATAACCACAAACCACAACAAAATATAACAGATGGTGACACAACGTTGATAGCAAACGTCAATCCCCAAAATGTACATCACGCTACGAACAATAACCACAACAACTCCAACACCTTTGGTAGGCGAAGCTACGCGCAAGTAACTAACCAATCAGCGCACATAGACAACCAAAACCAGTGCAATAGTAATAATGACGCTACAGAAATCAAGGGACTGCTCAAGCAATCCATCAATAACACCGAAATGCTAACAAAAATGATAAGCGAGCAAAATGCAGATCTCAGGCAACAAACACAACAGATTACGGTCATGTTCCAATTACTTACAAACATGTTAAGCAAAAAGTAAAAACGGACACGCTAAAAATAGCAGCCTGGAACTCAAACGGCCTACAACATAGGGCCCTAGAAACTAAAACACTCCTGTACAACAACAATATCGACATACTATTTGTTTCAGAAACACACTTCACTAGAAAAAGCTACATGAGAATACCGTACTACACCATATATGATACCAAACTCCCCTCAGGAAAAGCACACGGAGGGATCGCAGTGATAACAAGAAACGACATAAAACACTACTTACACAGCCAAGTTAGAAAGAGATATGTCCAAGCAACCACCGTTACGGTACAAACTAGCAGCAATCATTTTCAGTTGTCAGCAGTACATGTACCGCCGTGACACAAAGTTACAACACAAATGTGGGAAGAGTACTTTCAACATTTAGGTGACAAGTATATCGCAGCGGGAGACTATAACTCAAAGCACACACTATGGGGATCAAGAATTACTTCACCTCGAGATAGAACCCTGGAAAAATACATTAGAAACAATAACCTCAATATATTATACACAGGAAGACCGACATACTGGCCGACAGACCTGAGCAAAATACCTAACGTACTCGATTTTGAAGTTACAAAGGGACTAAACGCAATTAAGCTAAAAATAGCACCCAGCCTAGAGCTTAGTTCCGATCAGACACCCATAATAATTACTTACAGAAACAATCCAATAATTTATAACAATCCAGATATACTATGCAATAAAACCACCAAATGGCAATAATTTAAAGAAATAATCGAGAGTAGGATCAACTGCAACATCCCATTAAAAACACCCGAACACATTGAACAGGCAGTAACAACATTTACAGAAACTATTCAAGAAGCAGCATGGGCAACCACTATACCTGAAGCAACCAAAAGACAAACAAAAATAATTCCGCCAGACATCGCTTAGAAAAAAGAAAAGTGAAAGCAAAATGGCAAAAACATAGATCACGAGAAAACAAAAAACACCTAAACAAACTTGCAAAGGAAATAAAAAACAAAATAAAAGAGCACAATAATAACGAATTCACAAAGTTCATAGAGACACTCTCTGCACACGAGAACTCCAACTACTCCCTATGGAAAGCCACGAAAAAAATGAAGAAGCCAGTAAAACTAGTCCCAGCAGTGAGAATAACAGATAACACATGGGCAAGAAGCAACGAAGAGCAAGCTGAAGAATTTTCCAAGCACCTATGCAACACATTTACACCATATAATATCAGCAACAGCAACCTCAATTGTCACACGGACGAGGATGCGCCAACCACTAGTACCTCAACTATTATCATATATATTATATATATTTTTAAATAATTGTTATTTTATTGCAGGAGATCTTGATTTCGAATATATGGAATTTGGTAATTTGCATAACAATAATCGTAGAGTTAATTGTATTTAATCCTGCTGTTCTCCTCAGTTCTATATGATCCGAAATGGATGTTATATTTCGAGACATTATTATAATATTCATAGTTTTTGTATTTTTTTATATTTAGCTTTTTCTATCCGATTAAGTTTCTGTTCCTTTCGTGTATCCTATGATATTTAGCTTTTTATGAGTGAAACTGTTTGAAAGAAGAAGGTATCTGAAGAGATACAGACGTGAAGAAATAGTGAGGATGGTAGAGTCAACGAATGAATGCATGACAACCAGAAACAGTTGCAACTTCAACTTCATAGATCCTATATCTCATCTTGTTCCAAAACCACATCATTCCTAGACCTTGTTATTATTGATTCAACAATGAATATTTTAGATTTAGTAGATGATAGCTTCATTAGTATCTCTAGATAAAACAGTGATCATCTGGCGCTGCGATGTAGGATTTCCTTTAATGCAGGTAATAATATTCTCTTTGATAATGAATCTAACACGAGATATAATTTTCATAAATTCAATGGGGAATTCTTTCGAGATTTTATCTATCAAAACAAATACTGTTTATACCAAACAGGCGAAATTTATCTCTCGATGATATGTGCACATCAGGAAATCTGTCCTGCAATTGATCAAGTTACTTCCAAGATTTTCAATAATATGAATCAAACAGATGGATACATCGATTCCCATACATTGCGTCCTAAAAGTTAAAAAGTAATTGCCTAATATTATTACATAGATTTCAACGTTTAAATACCATCCATGCTCATAATACTCATTCTGAATCTCTTAGCAGAAGTACGGTTATTTTAAAGAAAACTTTACTTTTGACAGTGAATACAATTAGTCTTGATATATCTATAATGAATTGATAATTTGTATATTTTGGTTCTAATGCTATGTTACAAAGGCATGTCCTAATGCTTTCTTATAATGTCGGAATTTTGAGTGGTCGCCCGCTTATGGCATGGACAGGCCCCAGGGGTAAAAAAACCCCTGGAAAGGACCAGCGGGGAGGGCACAATGGACAGACGAAACCCAACGGCTGGTAGGGAGAATCAGGAACGTAGAAGGACAGTTCATCAACAAACATCGTACCGTACGGGTGAAAGACTTCACCCCCATAAGATCTTACCACCGCCGTGCATCACATTACACGTTACGTTTATAGAACAAGTTCAACAAATTGCTGGATTACTCTAACTCTCGATATATTAAACCTTTTCCACCTTGAGCGTTAATTCATTTGAGGTACGTGTTATCGACCGATCGGTTTGACCTGACCGGTTGCTCTTTAGTCGATAATTCGCAACATATAATTTTCGATAAACAGTACATGATCAATAATCTGAGAGCAAGGATTCCTGCTTTTTCCATATTTATGGCGTTGAATATTTCATCGAATTGAGAATGAAGATCACAAATATGATCATATATTCGTCAAATTTTACTCTTATTTCATCGATTAGTTTAATACTGTTGGATTTTATAATTTTGCGTATGAGCGTGATTTGATTTATAACTATAGTTTTTAATTCGTTTCGTTTCTTTTTCGATCATTTTTCCCGAAGCTTCTTTTACTTCTGATACTTCCTTGTCTCTTGCTATCGTTAAATTTTCTATCTCTTTTATATAATTCAACCTTGCATCCTTCAATTGCTGTTTCAGTTTATATTTTTCTTCATCTTGAAGTTTTATTATATCACCTAATTCTTCCTGATGTTCTTTCCAAAATAAGACTGTGTTTTCTATGTGAATCTTCTAATTCTTGATGCGCCTCGCGTAAACGATTATTAACATTTTTGGAAAGTTTTTGAGAGTTTTCCAGTTCTTTTCTAAGAAAATTATTTTGTTCGTCAATATTTTTTACTTTAGCTTCAATTTCTACCTTATGCAATATTTCAAATTCGTTTCCACTGACAAGGATCATTTTTTCTTTTCCAAAATCGAGTTTCAATTTATTAGTTTCTTCTTCATATTTATATCTAAGAATACCCACTTTTTTCGCAAAAATTTTCAACAACTTTTTTCGTATTCACTCTTTAGTTCGTCTAATTTACATTGAAGGACAGATAGTTGTCCTTGTAGTTCAAGAACTACATTTTGTCGCTTTTGCAGCTTTAGCTCCAATTTATCACGTTCCTCCATTAAATTACTAACACATGAATTAAGTTTGGCCTTCTTTTGTTCCAGCAAACTAAATTCATATTTGTGACTTACTGTTATCTCTTCTAATTTTATTGTTAGTTCTTCAATTTTTATTTCAAGAGATGGAACTCCTTTCACGTTTGTGTGTTTTTTACCCGCCAATTCAGACTCTAACGTTGCTATTCTTTTCGAGGAACCCGCGATACGATTTCTAAGATCACTTTCCATAGCTTTTCTTGCTTCAATTTCGCGTTCTTTCTCCTCTGAAACTTTCAAAAGCTGAGAACGAAGGCGCTTCACTTCGGTTTGAAGCTTTTCGTCGTAGCCATTTAAAATTTCTTGTTGCAATTTAGCCATTATTTCCTTTCGGTGTTGTCCCTCTACTTCTGTTTGTTTTTTATGTGACTCGTCGAGTTGCAATTCTAATTTCTACACTTCTTTCTTCATGTCCTCGATGTGCTTCTCAAGCTGTTGTATCGTTCTGTGTTTGTTGGGACATTCTACTTAAAGATCAGCGAGTTGATGCTCGGAATCGTACTTCAATTTTTGGTCGTTAGCAGTAATAAGCCCACATGACTTCACTTTTGAACTTGATCTTATTTGGTCTCAATTGTGTTTTCGTGATGGTTGTGGCATTCTAAAAGTAATTGCCACATTGCTTGCATTTTTAGTGCACACTGATACATTGCACTTTGCGCTGGCAACGCTCTTCTAGTCATGAAATATTCCTGACTTTTCAATAACAAAACTTTTTACTTTACTATCTAATTTTGGATCATACTCCCCTGGTGGAGGTGCACCATATGTTCTCTTTTCCTTTACTATGCACACGTTTTTCCTCTGCTCTCAATTTTTCTATCATCTTGTGCTGCTGTTCTATTGTCCTCATCTTCGCATATAAATCCTGTACGAGTCGATTGATTTTATCTTTCTGTTGACATACATGTTTCATTCTTTGCCTGTGATTGTGGTGACCAACAACTTCAGTGTATTTTTCATGGATTTCTTGATAATCTTTTAGAAGTTGCTCGTTATATTTTGAAAGTTTTTTCACTTCATTTTCAACTGCTTCTCGACGGGATTTTTCTTCTTCAAGTTTTTCTATAATCGTTTTTTTCTAAATTTCTCCATTTATTCTGTTCTTCTTCGAGTAATTCATTACGTTTCGATATCTGGCTATCCTTTTCATCAAGGCATTTAATTTTATCAGAAAGTTCTCCTATTTTCAAACTTGCTTCATTTAAGGTAACTTTATGAATTTCTGATTGATGCTCTAACAATTTATTTAAGTCTTCTATTACTGTTTCACGTCCCTTCAACTGTTCATTAAATTTGTTGCTTAGCATATCCACTCGAGAAAGTTCGAGTTCTTGAGCATCGTTTCTTCTTCAGAAATTTGGCTTATTTTCTCTTGTTTGCTGCTACATGTTGCTATTATTTTATCAACTTCGTTCAACACAGGTGCTTGTTCTTTTTTTCAAGCAACATATCATTGTCCGTATCTTTGGATTTTACTCTTTTAACTGTATGATCTTCATGTAAATTTATTACATAGTCTTCAGCTTCCATTCTTGCTTGTTTTGTTAATTCTAACATATGAGCTGCGCGTCCTTATACTGAGTAGGTTTTTTTAATTTTGTCTGGCGTTTGATATTACTTTACTGTAAACACTAATCCATCATTTACTTTTTGCACTTCAGATACAATATCCTTTTCATTATCACATAAATTATTTTCGATAATAGGAGTTGAAATCTTTGGTTCACTGATACTGATTTCATTGGTCTCTTCAAGTTCCTTAACATTATCTTTAGGAACTTCGATATTGTCGTTATCACAATCATTTGAGACAATTTTACCTCCTTCCTTATCCTCATGGCATTTCATCAAAGGAGAAATATTGTCCAGTTTATTAATTGTAATAAAACATTGTATTTCAATACATTTTTGTTGTTAACAATTCTGTTTCTTGTGAACTTTCTACTATATCTTCTGCATCATTTTGAGTTTGATTTTTTCTTCTTCTATGGACTTAAGCTCTTGATTTAAGCTTTGTGTTTCGTTACACGATTTATTATTATTAACTACTTCAACATTATTTTCAGTAGATTTTTTTTTTTTATAAAGTAAATCACATTTATCATCTGATATACTTTTTGAAGTAATTTCTATCTGTACATTTTTTTCTTTTCCCCTACTTCTTTTTCTCCTACTAATGAATTCTTTTTATTCTGTAAAATAGTTTTTGTATCTTCAATTTTGTTAAGTTCAATTCTTATTTTTCATAATTTACTTTTATTTAATTTAGATAATGCTTGTGAATCTTCTACTATATCTTCCATATCATTTTGAGTGTAGCTTTTATCTTCAGTAAATTTAATAAAAATTTATTTAACAGTATCATTAATTTCAATAGCTCTTTCGATATCAAGTAAATCGCACTTATTATTCGATGTACCTTTTGAATTAACTTCTGTCTCTGCAGTTCCTTCTTTTGTATTTTCTTCGACTTGTCTCTGTTCTTCTAATCCATTCTTTTGATTTTGTAAGATCTTTCTTGGATCTTCACCTTTTTTAACTTCAACCGTTCTCCTAGGTCTGCCTCTATGTTTCGCTTCTCTCTTTGCAATATTAACACCTTTGTCTTTTTCTGGTTGCTTTTCATCATCACAACACTTCGATCGCCGACTACGTGATAGGCGACTGTCAAACACCATATTTATATGTACACGAGATATTTCATTGCTAGTACGTTGGCTTAAATTCGCTTCATCAATTGCTATTACATTCATTACTGCATTATCATTTTCTACAGATTTACACCTATCGCTATCACTAGTTGTGTTCGTTAAAAGACGCGCATTAGTTGTTTGGGGTGATATGCGTGTTAGGTTCGAGAATGACGCAACTCTTTTTAATACTACCAATGTTTATTCACTAATATATTTTCTACAATACACTTGGCGTAAAACTAGCGGTGCACCATTTGGGTACGTGGTGCTTGAGTACAAGAACGAGCCCGAGCAGGCGTGTTCGGCTGAGTTCGGAGGATGAATACCGGGTTGTCGCGTGAACTGAGATGTGTTCCCTTGTCCGTAGTTGGAGTTTTTCTCCACGAGGTGTTTCCGTGTCATTACAGAGGGAAGCTCGGTGCGGGTATCTTCTTTTGCACTAACCGGATTCGCTGTTCGCACTTTTCGTTGGAAAAAGTGAGGGTAACGATTCACGATGCCAATTGGTTATAGTTGTTAATGAGTAAAAATAGGAGGAGGAAGCCTTCTACAAACGTGGCTAATAGGGGATGGGAAAACCAGCTTTTTCGTTAATCACCTATTTGGTTTTTCCATTTGGTAATTACCTGCTTTCCCCGTAATTTGTAGTGCCGTATAATTACCTAAAGCTTGTTCCAAGGACCATCCATAAACCGATAACACCTACGGACGCAATAAACTAAACGTTTAAGTTTATGGTGGGTCCTTGCAGTAATTGAGAATACGCGGTGAGGACCTGCACACCTCCGGCCTCTAATGTGGATTGCTGTCACGGCCGCCACAGTTGCTTCACTTTCACTATCTGAAATTGATTTTTTTTAATACCTCTTTTTTCTTCTTTGGTCAATTTATTTGCTACATTTTCCGATGCTTTTTGTTTATTGATTATTTCAAACTTGTCTTGGATTAATTTCGTCTTTAAAGTGGTTCGCAAAATTTTTAGCGCTAGTAAAATACGCGAAGATATTTGTAAGTATTTTTGTGACTCCCGTATTCGAATACAAGAGGCATTTTTAAGTAAGAACACTAGTTTAATTCTAGCTACTGCTAACGCCTTCTAACAATACTCTTTACATTTTCAATATTTGTCTCGTCCCAATAGCCGAAAGTGTCATAACATAACCGGAAGTGCCGATCTTTAGAAACTGATCGGTACTAATTAGCGTAACAAATAACAAACGAAATTTCGCAATCTTTTTCTAATCATTCAGCGCAGGTATCTCACACCCGCTACAGGAAAAGACACAAGAAAAGGGAGTGAGTGACAATTAACGGACATGCTAATTGAAATATTGTACGATCAGTACAAATCAATCCGAAATAATCAGAATGCATAACTTCAGGACCGTACTTGTATGGTCTTTGTGAGATCGCCACGCGGGTCTCACAAGATCAGAATAGTTCCAGTCGTCGAATAGAACAATCAGAATACCGCAAAGTACAATTTACCTGAAGACATTAGGATTCAGAAAGTTGAGACCTGGGGAATTGAATATGCTAAGAAGAATACTGAACGTACAAGACAGATAGAAAGAATCAATAGTAATTGTGACAAAAGAGAATTTATTATTATTTAAACTTTTATAACACGATAGAGCATACAGCAGCACGACAGTAGAGAAATGCAGCAAAGATATTTTTTATTAATTGGAGGACAATATGGAGAAAGAAGGCAACCTTGGCTTCCTTACTGAGAACCATGAAGGCCCATGGGAAAAAGGGAGACTATCAAGTTCTAGTGCTAAGCATTTCTCAGAAAACGAAAATTTATCTTTTAATATATGGTATAACGCCAAAACATCATATTTCCTCATATATCAAAATTATAGGGAAAGCGCTTAATGGTTTCAAAGGAAAGAGTCACGTTCATTTGCTTAGCTATTTAATATGGCGGAGGCATCCGGAATCTCGGATCTGGACCTCTTGACATTTGCTCAGTGACTAACCGAAACCGATCATTAACGATGATGGAGAGTGATCAGATTATCGGCATCCGATCCGTCGCGAACGCCAATGACTGTGTGACATCAACCAACTTATACATACGCATCAGTGTAACTATTTTTCTATATAAAGTTGTTGGAATAAACATTAATTTATACCTGTTAATTCAGTGTAAATTCAGTCGAACCACCTATTGCCGTAACAGAAATCACGGGATCGATCATTTCGTGACGTCGATTATCGAATCGTAACGGGAATTTACGACTCTCGTTGACGTGCCTTCTCGCGATCGCGTCTCTCCGCGAATGATCGAATAAACAATTTTCGTTAGGAAAGTTAGGGTAACGATCCGCGATGCCCATTGGTTATAGCCAACGTTAATTAATGAAGATAGGAGGAGGAAGTCCACTTCCAAAGTGGCTCTTGGGTGTCATTGTTTATGGGGAAAACCTGCTTTTCCGTTAGACAAATATCCGCTTTCTCCGTAATTTGTAAGAACGTGCAGTAAACCTAAGGACTGTTCTAAGGACCATCCATAAATCGAAAATACTTGCAGGATTATAGATTAAGTTAAAAAGATTCTTTTTATGGTGGTTTCTTAGGTTTATTGAGGGTTTGTATAACGATGCGCGCGCCTTGGCGGCCAGACCACGAGGGACGTCGCACGGACCATCTCACGCGACGTAACGACAGCTTTCACGCTGTATGATCCTGCTCCTGAAGATCGGCTACTAATAGGAAACGACACGGACACGCGTGTTGCAATTTTATTGCACGAATTATACTGATTGTTTCTGCATTGCTGTTGCAGTTTCTTCAACGATACCTTCGGTTTCCCTTTCAGGTTCCTTCAAGCGTCTTCTATCTGATTAAATTCAAAAAG
>NC_057777.1:11623989-11625237 GCF_014825855.1 Bombus pyrosoma | reverse complement strand
GAAACTGTCGGCTGCTGACATTTCAAGGAACCTCAAGAAGTCAACAAGTCGAATACAGTCAGTCGACAGAATACATCATCATACACGGCAACACGAACGGAGTCTCAGGTCGTACTCAGTCGTAGTTGTCTTATCAAACATGCATCCTTGTATAACACCGAAGTTGTTGGATCGTTTAAATATATAATAACCTGTTAATCGCAGCGTTATATTCAATTAACCACCCTTATTATCCCATAAGAAATAAGGGATCGAACGATTCATGGCGTCAATTAGTCAATCGTAACGGGAATTTACGACTCCCGTTGGCGCGCTTCTTCGAAATCGCGTCTCCCGGCGAACGTGCGAAAGTTCAACTGGATTAGCCGCGTAGTAGTGACATAAATATGTATGAGTGTGTGTGGGTAGAACAGAAGAATGGTGAAAATGATAGTGAGATAAAAAGAGTGCTGAGAGACGTTCGATGTATATCTACGAATATCTTCTAAATCACATATTAAATAATGCTTATTTCGACGACTAAGATGCACAATTCTCAACAGTAATAAGGCTATTAAACTGTCATAAATTAATATAGAAACATGGTTTATTAAAAAAATTATTTACAATATAATGCTTTGTCCTTGTTGAAGTATTTACTTCTAGAAAAACTCTACATCTTTTTCTTTTGTATATCCGTGACCTGGACACCGCTGTTAAGATAAAAATAGAACTTGGTGAAGCAAAAAAGTTAACGAAAAGGAGAGGTCCATATTATTGTGTCCTTGAATATGAATGTTGTTTTTGGGTCACAAAGTCTAGAAACAAAAGAGCTATAAGTAGACTTTTATTGCTGTTTCTTGTAACTCTCAGCTAGAGTTACACACCAAGGTTAATTTTTTGGTAATGTCCTCTGATGTCAATGTATCAACCTGCTCCCTATTATGTTCTATTATAATGTAACACTGCTAGAGTGAGGATCTGGATCAACATGTACTATACCTATACTTATACTTATACTTACTTCAATATATTTTTCCATTATAAATTTATCCACGCGTTCCTCTATGAGATAACCTCAACAGTCCAGAAGCATTTTTTCGGATGATAATATTATGATATCTACGTTAAACAGAAGACTATATTACATTATCAGTCAGCCCTAATAATTTCATAACTAATAATTCTCTAAATTTTCTGATATTTGTATCCTTCTTTGTTGTAATCTTGTAAACTATTAAAGCGTTTACAACTGTAATTTCCAGAAGC
>NC_057777.1:11588051-11618583 GCF_014825855.1 Bombus pyrosoma | reverse complement strand
AAAATTAAAAGTATTAGATTTCATCGTAATATGATACAAATATTTATATTACTGCCACCATCAGAAATTAAATGAGCACGTAATTTTCCAATAGGTGCCATTGTCTCTCTTTCTGCTTGGCTTTTTTAAATTTTCGTCGTAAATGCAGTTGAAAACTGTGGTATTTGAGCGATACTACTTGAAGACTCCAAAGAAGCTTCAAAATTGCCAGTGGTAGATTTTTCCGCACATAAACAACATATATTTAATAAGTTCTTAGTAGTTCGTGCTCTGATTCCAATCTGCGATCTACTGCCCATATTTAAAATCTAAAAATAAATTCTTTATAAGCATTTAATATATATTTTTAAAACTATACTTTTTAATAATATATACCATAATTTAATATTATGATTGAAATTACAACACATATAGCATCTAATACAAACACATAAATAAAATTTATAAAATAATGAAGTAACGTTGAGAATAGAATCTAGTTTAATTACACATACATACCCTATTAGCAATTAAGTTATTAAATTTACTGTACTTGATGTAATTAAAGGTGCTGTAATGAAAAATGCAATATACTTTAATGGAAATAAAATAAGTAAATAGCAAAGTATTTATTAATATTATTATATAGCATTATATTATTTTATTATTATATTTATTAATATTTACTTACTCTTTACCTTTGCATAAAAAGTAACAAATTTCAGATATAAACTTTTATGACAGAAAATAAGGAAAGTCACAGAAAAGAGTGTCTTTGAATCGAAAAATTCGTCAAATTAAAGAAAACGATGTTCACCTCTTGGTGTCAGAAGCGAGACTGTGCCAGTTTGATTCCTTGAAAGTACACGTGGCGGCACATGAGCTAGAGGACAACTCGAATCATGTTGTTGTTTTTTGCCTAGGAGAACCAATATCGTTAGGACACACATAATATAGTAATAAATAAACTCCGAGCAAAAACAATGTCGCCGCTACGAGCAACCGTCGAACAAAGACGAATTTGAATTTTCCATACACCAGTTTAAACGGACGCAATCGTAACGAGTTCAGTTATCGATCAGTATCTACGAGTATCTACGAGTATCTACGAGTATCTACCGAGTATCTAGCGAGTATCGATCAGTTACTAACGAGTTATCAGCGAGCGACTATACACTGTCTTAGCGAATCCGTTAGTACGAGCGTCTTTGTCAACATTATCTGTACTTGTTTATTTAATCGTTTTAAAATATACTTGACGATTTCTACAACGGGCAATCTTGTCTAATAAATCTCACGATCAACCATCCTCTACACACAAGTCCTCTAAATACATAACGACTTTTCAGTTCAATTTGAATCATTGCGTTTAACACCAACTATTCTCCCGGACGAGCCATTTTTCTCTAGAATTTAGATCGCATCCAATGTAATTTGATTAGTCAAACAATTATCAATTTCTAAAATTGTATCTTCAGGTAAAATAATTTTCTGTTAGCGTCCACGGTTGTAAAAATCACGATCAGGTATTGAGATATTTATACAATAGTGTACCAACTATAAAAAACATTTCTCGCAAAATCAACTTATAGTCTTAGTAGGGTTGTGAGGTACAAAACGACGTTATTCTAAACAAACCCTACTTAGATGCGAAGCAGACGTGTTTGACAATTATGTAAACTGTTTGATTCTATTGGAAAGAAAACCATATGAAACTTCTATTTGAAAAAACCTGATTGTTTGGATATGTCCGTTCCTTTGTACTAGACAGTACAATCAGTAGCAGTCTTATCCCCTTGTACAATTTATCTAACCCTTAACCTTAACCAATCCGCTCACCAAGTCAGCCTCAAGCCCCTGTGGGTTACGAGTTACGAGTTAGACTTAAAAAGGAATGCTGTCCATTGATTGCCAATGTGTGTATTTACTAGAGATGGTATTTACTAAGATGTGGATTTATGTCATGTTATTTTTGTTGAGAATGCAGAGACGAGGATTTAGTAACTCAATCGACCGCAGACGTGCTATTTCGACCGTAAAGTAATTTATCAACTTTAGCCTCTGACTTTTTCTGCGAAAAGACTTAACATGAAATATTAAGACAAAAATAATAATCGGTATTCCGTGTTATTAGACTTAACCAGTTTAGTCAAGACCTAAAATTTTCACTATAACGAAATTGATGATTTTTAAAACTGGATATTATAAATTTTACTAATATAATAATAAAAAGTAATAATTAAATAAGTAATAATAAGTCTTTACGATTGGTGGATACTTTACGTTTTTTTAACAATGAATCCGACTTAGACTTTAGAAGAAAGCATATTTGTTATTCCGTTGACCGCGGATTCGTTATCGAACCTAAGATCATTGTCATTAGTGTCTAATCACCGCGGTTACTTGTAAATTCTGTAATATCTACATTTGTGCTAATAAACATTACCTCGATTGTATAATAACGATGGCTAATTCCAGTGAAGATTCATTACACGCCCCTAACCCTAATCCTAATGATAACTCGACATATATAATATGTTTTGTTTTCAGCGTTAAATTCTTTCAAGGTACTAATCCAATAAATAAGTTTGTTGCAGGTTTCTTGCTTGAGAGATACGAATTTGATATATCGAAGATTCAGTGAAAGACAATATCGAAAGACGAAAAGAGGTAAATCGTACGAAATATAGTATTCTAGTCTCGCCTCCTGGAATTATTTCTCTCATAGATTTTTTACTAAATTTTGGAGAGTTTCAGTTTGTTTCAGAATCCATCGTCAGACTACTAGAAGAAGACACGTATCCCATATTATGTCCCATTCTTTCCCCTTTATCATATTTAGATTGTTAGATAGGTAGAGTCCACAAAGTTTTAGATTTTTAGACAGGTAGGACCCATCAACAAACCTTTAGATTGGAAGGCAGATAGAATAATAAATCTTCAAATTTGTATCTAGATAGTACTCTATAAATAAACATTTAGATGTTTGATGCTCAGAGTTTACAAAGAAATTGGTCAAGTTGATCGTAGGTGAAAGTCTATAAAAAGAAATCTTTAGACTTCTAATAGGTAGAACTTGTACAGAAATCGTGTAGTTTTTATGTAAGTAGTGACGACAAAAAATCTAAAGTTTTGATGGAACTAATTTCGATTTAAGTTTACATCAGGAACCTCTACAGGACCAATAGAAAGAAGATATTCTCTCACAGTACAAACAACATATTCAACATATTTTAGATCAACGTATTCAGTTGTGGAAGATATATTCATTCCGTACTTAGACGCAATATTTCCTCTCCAATTTTATTTACTATATTGAGATATTTAGGTAGATATGATTCATGAAAATCTTTGAATGTTTGAGAGACTGGTTAAATTAGATTTGTAGTCAGGTAGCAAGTTGAAATTTAATTTTTACTGCTAGGTAAGGCATTTGTGAATTAATTTTATGAATGAGATCTGTGGTTAGGTTGGTCGTTCTCAAATTAAAACCCTAACTCAAAATTAGGTATATACATAATAGAAAACCTAATAATGTTAGCAAGCACTGTGTTCCTGTATGTGTGTGATAGGTCGTTTTGAAATTAAAAATGGTAATAGAAGTGTAAAATTACTGATAAAAATAGAAAAAAGAATCTCACATACAATTATACGATTAGTTTATGATTTCATGTAATTTTTATTTTCATGATTATCTTAAGATCTAATTCAATTTCTAGTTTTAGGTGGGTCTCCATTCGGAGCAACATGCACGCGGTGAAAGCGGATAATCATATTAATATTTGAATATACAATTTCTCATTGCATCAATACGTAATTAGTAGCCATTATACAATTATGAATTGTGTAGTAAATGATAATATGAGCTGATTGGCTGCGATCGCGATTAGTTTTACATAATTATGTAGTGAAAATTTATTTATTATTACCTTTTAAAGAATAGTTAGTAATTGCCACAATTTACATTCCAAATTCGTTCGTAAGTTAATTAACTTTCACTTTGCCCACTGTTCTCATGCGTCTCACGCGTGCAGCGTTCAATCCATGGCTCGTTGCAAATTAAGCGGAAACACGACAAATGTAACGAGGTCGCTTAGCTAAGTTAACATTAATTCGATCGACCGAACTGATAGAATTTCAGGAAGAGATTAGGGAGATATAATAGGTCATTGAGGTGGTCATAGGAGTTGTGTGACGAGCTCTTAAATAATTCTGCATTTTGTCGATATCCGGATAATACAGTTCTTCAAATTCATAATTCTGAAAATATAGTATATAGGTCATTGAATTACAATAAGGATGAGAATATATCTATTATCATTTTCACGTATTTATATATTCAATATTGATCGGTATATTAAAAAATGCCAAAAATATTCTAAGTGAAGTATTCGCTGAAAAATTAACAGAGTGAAACAAATCTTTATTTAGATATTATTTCTTTAATTATATTCATAAACATCTTCAGCCTATCGATCGAAGTTTCCAATTACCATCAATTTTCCTAACTTTCGTTCGGTTTGTTAACAGAAAGTTAAGAATTCGCGAGATGTCAGATAGAATCTTCAGTGTACCGATTACATGGACGCTTTTAGAAATTCATTTGCGTTGCCATTAGTTACAAATAAAATTACAGTATCTGAGGATGATTGGCCTTTGGTATCGAAGTAAATAAGTGGAGTGCTTGTTAAATAACTTTTCACTGATGATCTATCGTAGCCCAAAATTCATAAATTATCCAGGTCTCCAAGGTTCTATATTGAATGTTGATCCATATTTATTTTATTGAACCATATTCGAAGTGACTTGAATTTCTAAAGTATCGTTGATCTCTCAATTGTTTCGAAATTATCATTCAGACGTTTATTACTATCTGTATTTTCGCACGTTCGCGGGGAGACGCGATCTCGAAGAAGCGCGCCAACGGGAGTCGTATATTCCCGTTACGATTGACTAATCGACGCCACGAATCGTACGATCCCTTATTTCTTGTGGGATAATAAGGGTGATTAATTGAAATAACGTTGCGGTTGACAGGTTATTATATATTTAATCGATCCAACAGTTTCGGTGATACAATAGTGAATGTTTTACCGTACAACGACGAGTTAGTACGACGTAAGACCTTTTGCGTGTCGTTTCGTATGATGATATCGACAGACTCTATTCGCGGGAGATCGACCGAACACTTATTGACGACTTGACGACTTGATCGAGAGTTGGTGATGTTGGCTCGATAAGTTGAACTGTTGTTGACTGCTTGAGCACTTGCTCGAGAGTAGAACTGTTGATGACTGCTTGAGCGCCTGCTCGAGAGTAGAACTGTTGATGACTGCTTGAGCGCTTGTTCGAGAGTGCTGGACTGCCCTTAATGTGTCTCGGAGGAAAGCTTGGTGTGGGTGTGTCCTTTGACCGGAGAATGCGGATTCGTTATTCACACTTTTCGTCCAGGAAGTGAGGGTAACGATCCGCGATGCCGATTGGTGATGACCCACTCTAATGAACAGAATATGCAGAAGATTCCCACCAACGTAGAGCGGCGGTAGACTTCGCTCCAGATGGGAAAAACAGCCTTTTATGATGGACATGTGTTGGGTTTTTCCCATCTGATGACTGTCCGCTTTCTCCGTGATGTTTAAGAGCGCCTAATAAACTCAAGGACCTTTCCAAGACCCCGCCATAAACTGCAAATATTTCTCGAATTAGAGAATTCTCCAGACATGCAATTAGACTGGCAAACATGTGTGGAGACAATGCAGCTAAAGGCTAATGTCTTTATGGTGGGTCATTGGGTCTATTGAGAATCGGGATGGCTGTAGGTTGACCGTTGGCTGCCAGATAGCGAGGAATGGCGTGCAAATGTCCTACGCGACGTAACACGATCTACGATCCCATCGTAATCGCGTTTCGATTCCTATTCGGCAAGTAGTACTCAGATAGCATCGAATTTACCACATCGGACATTTTTACGTTCCCTTGAGCCTTACGATCTCCCGAATCCGTCCACTTGTTTGACGGACCGGTGCTGTCGAATTAGANAAGTTCATTGTCTAGCTGTAACTTCTTGACTTTTGTCTTCCTTCTTTCAACTATGCGGAAAAATGACGAGGCGATGGAAAACGCGCATATAGGGTGTGAAATTCAAACTGTTGTTGAGAGAAAAGTTGCGTTTGTTTATGCAGATGTTGATGCACATTCGGTTAAGATTTACTGAGAGTATTCGCGATGCAGTGGTTCGTTGATTGAGATCAAATCTTGTAAAGGAATGGCTTTATCGAATAGTAAAATTATGCCTCATAAATTTTGCAATTTGTTCGAAATAATAAAAATGAAATAGCTCTGATGAATTATGTATTGTTGGAAATTTAACATTGAAAATTTTTAATTATTAACATGTACACGTTCTTACTAACGCGTTGCTGATCTTGATTTATATTTTAATGTGTATTTTAGTAGGGTTACAGTCCACGTCTCCACAATGTATAAAATAAGACAAATATTTGAACTACGAACTAAGGAATTATTTAGTGAATCAATTAACGAATCGTAGATTTCTTTCCTGACAACATGCTTTAACAATGAAGGTAATTCAATAAACATCCTCTGCATCATTATCAATCTCTTTCTAGTCATCGCAAGTGTGAATACGTGACAAGGCTACGAATTTGATGGCTAGAATGCGGATGTTTATGACAAATACGAACACAAATGCAGGTAAACAAAGAATGTTATGAGCAAATTATGTGACGTAAATGATAAATTATATAAGTAAATAATTAAATAAATAATAAAAATTAAAATGTTTAGAAGATACCACATATCCTGATTCAAGCTTCACTTCCATGTTATTCGTCGTTAAGGTGTTTATCAAAGATCTCACTTCATTTAGTCCAATGTGATAAAACACTGGCACCTAAATGTGGCTTAGAAAGTGAACGTGAAACGTCAGTATATATATACCTATCACAATTGTCAGAACCTTCGTCACCCCAGGATTAATCCTTTCACTATGGATTAAGATGACAATGCGCTGTATTTGATGTATACTCATTTCGTTATTGGTTAGAACAGAAAATACATAATCGCCCGTGTGTTGCAACAATTCTAAGTTTATATTGTCGTTAAAAAAATTTGAAAGCGGGTTAAACATACAACAGAGTATAACGTAGAAGTAGGACGATAATTCGAACAAAACCATCGTTCACGATAAAAGCCACCTACCTAAGTGTAGTGGCTCAAGAGCGAATAGTGGTGGACCTTAAAAATGCGAAGTATGCCCAATGAGCGTCGGCACCTAAAGAAAGCTATCCACGCACGAACGGCATGCGCACCCTGCCGTAAGAAATGAAAAAAGAAGGGGAACGGACCCCACTAGCACTAAATATTGGACAGAGTAAGAGGTTAGCCTCCTGAAGGAGCTCGAAGAAGAGATATGGCATTGATGAGGGAGCCGTTCTACCGGTGGTGCTCGGTAGCAGAGGAGCAATAACGCCGGAAACGATTGAGAATTTAAAAGCTTTAGAAATATCGAAGAAAGATATTAAAACGATTGTCATGATAGTGTTGCGTTATATAGCTCTATAGAGACGCGCAATTTATTCTTGGATGGATAGACGAACGCTTTTAAATTTATTTATTTACTTATTTATTTATTGATTAATTTAATAATGAATTATACATATGTAATAATTGTGAATATGCAATGAATTATCCAGTCATTTTACTTAATGACATGATTTACTTAATTTAAATGATTGACTGGTCTTATTATCTTAACTATTTATTTATTTAATTATTTTATACTTGTTATTTATTAAAGGTTTTATTGTTTGAGCGGTTGCCTTACTATTGATTATGTCAATTTTAAGGTAAACTGAATTTTAATCCCTACGAGGGGGAACCGCGAAAGTTATATCATTCATTTTATTGTACAATTGTGTGGAAATAAAGAGTTCGATATCCTGTTTTGAGGTCGACATCTTTTCTGTAATTCGTTGAATTATTACGCGACAGGTGAGTCGCGAAAGAGACGAAAAAGAATGAATCTCGCTGCACGAATTAATCGAGAAACTTTCTTCCGGAATATTTTCCATAGTACTTAGCTACATGATGTTTGGTCTTTAATCGCACACAAATCTTTTCTGGAATTCTTTTTGATTCTGGTCTTTCGTTAAGAAACTCATAAAAAATTTTGTACAAGATATCTCTGATTTCTGTGTACTTAACCTTTTCGCTTCGGTAGCCCAGTCCGCCTAAGTGCTCTCCCTGTACGGAGGCGCATGAAACACTATACGATCTTTTGGATATATGAAATATATTGCGTGAAATGTTTTGATATAGTTTCAACAATGAGTAACTTTTAAGAAGCGATTAATCCAATATATCGATAAAATCAACAGAAAATGTTCTGCCGGTAACGAAAAAATATATTACTGGCTACAGATGGCACTGGTGTATGCCTGATATATGGGGTGCCGATCGTCGTGTGGTCGCTGCCTATAAGCGGCACCCGTACCCACAGGTCATCTAGCCGACGCCGCCTATAAGGGGCACCCGAAGCGAAAGGATTAAAAGTGAAAGAAGTTACGTTTCTTGGTATATATAACTGCCATGATAACAGACAAAGCCAAGCTTTGTTTGGAAAATTGTCGCTCTATATTTTCGATTCATTTTTGCATGGGGAATCATTTTCTTTCGGCTTCTACCACAATTTTACGTCTTGCGAATATCCTAGGGATGTCTAAAATGACGTTTAGATGTAAACTGACCATGAACAGATATTCTTTGAATGTACGGTGCTGTCCGGATAATTGAACATAATTATAAGTTAGTACAAATGGATGCGAGATAATAACTACAGGTTATAGTAAATTTTCCAAGTGAAATAAATTAAAAAAATAGAAAACTAGGTTACTAGACTGTTAAGATATAAGTTAGACAGCTGAATTGGTATAAGATAATATCTGATGAAATCAATTAAAATAGATTTGTATATGTGTATATGAAAATGTATAAATAAATAAATATATGTCGGGTTATCGCTAGAATTTAGAGCGCGTAACAATTATTCATTTGAATTAGCCATCGTTTCGTACAACAGAGATTATATTTACAGGTATAAATATGACTTTTTACAAAGTTTAACGAATAACCGTGGTGTTTAGACACGCGAGATGCTATTGACAATGTTCTTGGGTTCAATAACGAATCCACGGTCCACGAGATAACTCTTTACAAAACGTAGAATACTTTGAAGCACAAAATACATTTGCTGGGACGCTCGGTATATACTGCTCGATATGTAACTTCCCAAGGCGATCGCACGAATAATAGACTGATGAAAATTTTTCCTCTCTTTACGATTGCGTTCGTTTGTTATATACTGGTTAGGAGCATCGAGAAAGTTCCAATCGCCGTTGCTAGGCAGTTTCTGCCTGGAGTTTGATAATTAATACAACGCGTGTCTCATTATATTGACACCTCCGAGGCAAAATCTTACGTGGCTAAGCCCGTTCTCGAGGCTGTATGCCGCCACAACCACATTTCTAGGGAGAACCATACAACCACTCCGCACCTCCGTCAGGCAAAACGTCCATCCCGTGACCGTGGCTACGTTCGGCGACCAGTTGTGTCACCTCGAGCCCAATCCCACTATCACAAATCTCGAACAAATACAATCGGATTGAATGGCAACAATTACTTAATTACGGCTATGATAGAATCTAGACTAATGTATTAGAGGATTTTCCCAAAATTTCAAAGGAAAGGCACCGATGTCCTTTCATCTCCGAAATATATATGTGTAAGATCGTTAATCACGTGGTAATTCAGAGGATCGATTCTGAAGTCTGAAAATCGAGAATCGAATTTCAACGTCCTCAGCTACCGATCTTTCTCCGTCAATTTTCAATCTTGTCTATCTCTGATGTTGCTCTCTATCCGTCCGTTTGGGAAATGAGCGTCTCTCAAAATGGCTGTCCGTAAAACAAAGAAAGTCGTTCTGTCCGTGAAACAAAGAAAGTCGTGCTGGCCGTGAAACAGAGAAAGTCCCTATCACACTTGAATTCTAGGGAGTTTACATATGCATGTAGAAAAGAGGTTTGGACGTTTTTTAAACACTTTTGGCGAATAGCCAGATTTTTTCGATACCATACCCTTGCCTGTGGAAGCATCTTCGCAAATATTTTGACTGTTGCTGCTTAATTTCGCAGGAGTATCGTAAATTCTCCTTTCTGAGTGAAAACTTCTCATCACTACATTGCCATATTATAATCATTTTCGAACAAGGAACTAGAACAACTTTGAAAGAAACAGATTCATTTCTAAAGTCAAAAAGAAACCCATGTTCGGAGACGTGGACAAACACGAAGTAATTTGTAGATATTTTCATATGTGTATATGAAAATGGATAAAAATATAAATCAATAAATATTAGGCCATCCGGAAAGTTGTTTTCGCGTTCGCCGCTCGGAGCCTTATCTCATTTTGTTTAAGTAAACAAACCACCAGATCACTCTACCGTCAATCGTGTGGTCACTTGTTACGCTCTGCTAAGGCAAACTGTTCTCGACGTTAGTAGAATGTGTATCGAGTGGTTTTTGCGTTATGAGAGATGGAAGAGCAAAAGATGCATTTTCGTCACGTTAAGTTTCACTGCTTTAAAAAAGACAGTACGCTTAAAAACTCTGCAAGGAAGATTTGTGACGTTTATGATATTCGGTCTATGACTGTTCAAACAGTCCGGAGTTGGTTTAGGAGCTGGAAATTTTTATCTGAAAGATGAAGATCGCAGCGGACGTCCATCCATCACTGATACTGACCTTATCAAGGCCTACCTCAATGAAAACCAAAGGTATAGTGTTCGTGAGATAGCAAAAGCTTCAAATATTCCGCGAACAACGATTCATGAACACATAACAAAGCTTGGGTACGTTAATCGCTACAAAGTGTGGGTCCTCATCAACTGACGGAGTGCAATCTTCTGAATCGAATTTCGACATGCGATTTTCTAATTCAACGCAACAAAAGAGAGCCATTTTTTAAAAAAGTTAGTTACTGGGGATGAAAGTTGGATTCTGTGGGACAAGTCTGCGCGCAAGCGATTTTGCTCGAGTCGAGATAAGTGTCTTCCAACGGTGACAAAACCTGGATTTCACCTGAAGAAGGTGCTGCTTTCAATTTGGTGGGACTGTAAGGGTATCCTCTACTACGAATTACTTCCGGAAGGGCAAACGATCAACAATGAAAAATATTGCACCCAACTCGAAAAACTTAAGGACTCCATTATCACAAAACATCCTAAAGAGGTGAATAGACGTGGCATTGTGTTCCACCACGATAACGCGAGGCCACACGTTTCGTTAGGGGTGCGAACGAAACTTTTAGAGTTTGATTGAGATGTTTTACCGCATCGAACTACTATTTGTTCCTCTCCCTAAAGAATTTTCTTCGCAGTAGAAAATTCAAATCGGTAAACGAAGTAAAGAATGTCTTCGAAGAATATTTTAAAAGTACGCCACGAGAATTTTGGAAAAATGACATTATGAGACTCCCGGAGAGATGGCGAAAGGTGGCAGAAGAGAAAGGATCATACATTATTTAAGAAAGGTACACAGAAGGAAATATATTTTATACTTACCTCCTATTGAAAGAACGAAAAGTACTTTCCGGATAACCTAATTGTTGAGGTTATTAGATGTATAAAGAGAGAGAGAGACGCGTGGATAAATTGTAAGGTAGAAAAATATATTTTAAATACAAAAGTGAAAGTACAAGTAGGAAATAATATGAGCTGGTCCAGATCCGCACGCTAGCAGTGTTACCCTATAACTGAAAACCCCCAAGCCAACGTCGCTTGTCGACTGTTTATGGTCTGTCTTCGTCTCAGGATTTAAAACTCATTATTTTGTAACGCAGGATTATTTTGAAGTTCAGCGAATTTTTTATGAAGATTGCTGTCCCTCCACCTTGTGTTGTGTTCGGTCTGTCTTGTCTTACAAGGGAGTAGTTTTTGAAATGTATTTTGTGTATTTTGTTTAATTTTGTTCCTGAGATGAGTACGATATCAGGGGTTTCTATATTTAGTAGGGTTAGCATACTGTATCTTCTTTGGTTAGAAATTAGGGAGTTGGCATTTATTGAGATTATTTTCAGATGTTTTAAGTTTAAATGTTTCGTTCTTTTCTCTAATTGTTGATTTGGTGGATTTGGGTTAGTCATCTTCTATACTATTGATAATGGTGAAAATGGAGTCAATCCTTGCTTGGCGTGTTTTTAATGATTGTTTCAATTCGTTCAATTGTGTTTGTTATTCATGTAAGGCTTTGAGTATGCTTTTTTTGAAATCTTCGATAACGTTTATTATGTTTAGTTGGCGTACGGTTTCGACTGGGATAGGATTTTTATTTACATGTGGTAATATATTTATTGTATGTAGCTGATTTTCTGGGACTTGGTTTCTGCGTATTTCTCGTTTTAAACCATCTGTTCGCGGAGAGACGCGATCGCGAGGAAGCGCGTCAACGGGATTCGCAAATTCCCGTTACAATTAGAATAATCGACGCCACGAATAGATTGATCCCCTATTTCGATTAGGATGATAGGGGTGGTTCAATGAGTATAACATTGATTTTAACAGGTTATAATATTATATAGAGTTGCGTCAGGGTGGTGAGTGAGTGACAAGTGTGAGACAGGACGGAGCCGTGAACGTGGTCGAAATCTCTAGGAAACTGGAGAATACGAACAAGGAAGGCAAGCAGAGTGAAGAGACAGTGCATGGGAACAATAGGGGGTATCAAATCCGAAGAAATTCAGTCGGGAAAGGCGCGACAGGCTAAATATAACCTCGTATGAGGTTATGATAGCGAGGAAGCCACATTGGGACGCGTGACTACAGCGCCGCTGCACGAGCTACCCAGAGAACCGCACGGACGCAGCCATATTGGCACGCGCGCCGAAGGCACGCCGCGCGGGCTATTCGAAAGTGACAGCGACCGGTGGCAGGGACAAGCGCGGGTGCAAGTGGCCGTCTTGCGCACCCAATGGTAAAAGAGAAGAAGAAGGTAAGGAAGGACGAAGAGGAAAGCATGAGAAAAGAAGGTGAAGAGAAGCTGGCTGTCGTGCCGACGCAGGTCAGCACCAGAAGCATGAGGAAAGCGATTCTCCCGAAGGAAGGGTTCATATGCTCCGCACCAAAGGCGGGGAACTCGCAGATCGAGAAAACGACGAAGGAAGAGGAGACCCCCGCTGTCGAAGCTTCCCGCGCGAAGAAAAGGAAGACCGGCGGACCCACCGAGCACGCCGCAGAACTCGCCAAAGAGATAGAAACATCTACAACGGCGGACATAGGAGCGGAACTGATCCATCAGTCTTCCGAACTGACCAGAATGGCCGAGACAGCCCGCAACATCAAGGGCACGCAGGCGAAGACGCTGAGGGAAGTGGCGACAACCATAGTCCGCGGGGCAACGGAGATGGCTAGAAGGGCGGACCTTGTAGCGCCCTTGCGATAATGGAAGGGCGTATAGCGGAGTTAAAGGTGGAAAACGAGGCGCTTCGAAAAGAGCTGGCCTCGCGCTCCACGATAGAGAAGAGCAGCGAGACAGCGCGCCTCGACGCGATCGAACGCAAGATAGAAGAACTGGGCCCCTCACTAGTCCAACGGATGGAGGAACGCATCCAGTCCATCGAAAAGAGAATGGGAAAGGAGGCCGCCCCCGAAGAGACCACGAAGGAGACTTGGAGGAGCCGGAAGCACCAGCTACAACGAGCGAGGAAGGACAAGCGACCGCCGCGGAATGGCAGACGGTCGCAGGAAGAAAAAAGAAGAAAAAGGAGGCAGCCGGAAAGCAACCTGCGAAAATAACTCCCAGGATAAGGGCAAAGAATCCGAGGAAAGCCTTGGAGGTAGGATCGAAGAACGCGCGATGGGGGGGGGGACAAGCTGCCCCCTTACATACAACGCGAACCTCAGCGGTGACTATCACGCTGAAGAACAGGTTGAGCCAATCATATGCGGAGGTGTTGGCTGCGGCCAAGGACAGCGTCTCGCTGACCGAGGTCGGAATCAGCGCCGTAGGAATGCGCAAAGCATTAACAGGAGGCGTCGTCCTGGAGGTCCCCGAGGACCAGAAAAGGGAGAAGGCCGCTGCACTTGCAGCACGCCTGACCCAGATTCTGGACCCAAGCAAGGTCCGCGCGGCGACACCCTTCCGAGTTGCGGAAGCAAGAGTGAGCTGGGTAGACATCTCGGCCACCAAGGAAGATATAAGAAACACCCTGGCGAAGGAAAGCGTCTGCAAGGCGGAGGACATCCGACTGGGAGAGATCCGCTTTGCTCGAAACGGCCTTGGATCCGTACGGGTACGAGGCCCGGCCGGGGCAGTGAGAAAGCTGGCACAGGCTGGCAAGGTCGCCATAGGCTGGTCGATAGCGAAAGTCGATGCCATCGAGAGAAGACCGTTGCAATGCTACAGGTGCCTAGAGACCGGGCACGTAAGCAGGATGTGCACCTCGAAGGAGGACAGCGAGTATCTATGTTACAGGTGCGGCGACCCGGGACACCAGGCCAGAGCGTGCACAGCAGCGAACACGAAACGCCTGATATGTGAGGCGCTCGGGGTACCAGGTACATAGGATGGTGGGACCGGCCTGCGCCCCCCCGAAGAAGGAAACAAGAGGAATCACCCGCCGATCCACGGCCGCAAGTGGCAGCGGAAAAGGCTCGCTACCACAGGGAACCGATCCTAAGCCCGCGAACAAGGAGGCCGGCACGGAGGAAGCCATGGGGAGCTCCGTCGTTGACATCACATGGGCCTCCCCTGATACATTCAGACGAATTACAGGTTGGAGAGTAGCCGGGGGGATCATGACACTCTCGGACCACCGCTACATATTCATGGAGGTGGAAGGCACACCTGGACATGGAACGGCGACCACCAGTAATGGCCGCGACTTACGGAGAAGAGGATGTGTGCGCCCACCACCAAGGTGGAAAATCAAGGAGAAGGACGACGATCTACTTCGAGCGGCTGCGACAGTGGCTACCTGGAACTGAGAGGCCCCGATGACTCAGACAGAAACAAGTGTGGAGGAAGAAACCGAGAACCTCCGTCGAGTCATGACGGCAATTGGAGACGCGTCCATGCCACGTACCATGCTGGGCACCAGGCGGAGCAGAGCCGTGCACTGGTGGACCCCCGACATCGCGGAGCTGAGGGCGAGATGCGCCTGGGCTCGAAGACGGTACCTGAGGGCTCGCTGCTGGCGACGACGTGACGAGGGAGAAGTCCAACGGCGCTACCAAACGTACCGCGCGCTGCGACGCTCGCTGCAGAAAGTCATTAAGGCCGCGAAGAACCGTGCGTGGTCGGAACTGGTTGAAGCGGTAGAGGCCGACCCATGGGGAAGGCCATACAAGACGGTAACGCGGAGATGGAACCGGAGCTGCTGCTGCAGATCGTTGAGACGCACTTCCCGCCGCAAGATGACAGTGCAGCAGAACAGCTGCAGGACACAACCTGGACGGGGGAGTGGGCGGCCGACTGGGAGGTTACGGAGGAAGAACTGTGGGAGGCGACCAGAAGAATGGCCTCCCGCGATGTGACGCCCGGCCCGGACGGAATACCGGGCCGGATCTGGGGGGAAATAATGGGGATCGTGGCTCCCCACTTCGGCGCCTCTACACAAGATGTTTGAAAGAGGGAGTCTAACCCCGGGGCATGGCGGACAGCAAGGCTGGCCCTGCTCCGTAAAGAGGGACGACCGATGAATGCGCCGTCGGCGTACCGTCCGATATGCCTGCTGGACGAGGTCGGTAAGATCCTCGAGAGAGTCGTCGCCGCCCGACTGGAACGACACATGGCGGGGCAAGTGCCGAGCTGGCAGGAAAGCCAGTACCGCTTCCAGAAGGGGCGCTCAACGATCGACGCGATCAAGCGCGTGCGGGCACGCACAGAGGACACGACTTCCCGTGGCGGCGTGGCGTTGGCGGTATCTCTGGACATCGTCAACGCGTTCAACTCCATAACGTGGGACAGGATAGTGGCGGCCCTGATAGTGGCGAACTCTTCGAGGTTCCCAGCTACCTCTTTCGGCTGATCCGCGCCTACCTCGACGACAGGTGGGTATGCTACACCGGCAGGACACTTCGATCCTGGTCGGGGGCCGCGGGTGGCACGAGACGTTGCGCGTCGGCGAAGTCGCAACGGCCTGCGGGATACATGTGGTGCGCGGGCTGGGCCTAAGAGTCTCCCCTGTGAAGTCGGAGGCCATCTGGTTCTACGACAAGAACAGGCGAGGGGCTCCCCCGCCCGGTCTGAGCATAAGCATGGAGGAGGAAACCGTCGAGGAGGCATCGCGAATGCGATACCTGGGTCTTGACATCGACAGCCAGTGGACATTCGAGCCGCACTTCGACTCCCTGATCCCGAGGGCGACGGCGACCGCCAACGCCTTGTGCGGCCTGCTGCCGAACATCGGAGGGGCGGGAGTCGCGGTGCGCCGACTATACGAGGGCGTCGTTCGGTCCGGGATGATGTACGGGGCCCCGGTATGGGCGGGCGATCTGATGGCGAGATGCCGCAGCACCCTTCTTCTCAGGAGGCTGCACAGGGTAACTGCCATCAGAATCATTAGAGGATACCGAACAGTGTCGTACGCATCGGCGACCGTTCTGGCCGCGTCTCCGCCGTGGGAACTCCGGGCGCTGGTGCTCAAGAGGAGGTATGTGCAGAGGAGACCGTGGGACCCGGGAGGGGACTCGGCCGAGCAGGCGGCCCCAGACGACCTAGGATTCGCCGAGGAGGACGCGTGGGACCAGTGGCGATCCCAGCTGATTAATGAAGCTGGCGAACACCGGGGCGCGGCAGCAGTTCTCCCAAATTGGGGGACATGGAAAAGCCGCCGCGGCCACCCGCTCACCTTCAGGATGACCCAAATACTCACAGGACACGGCGTGCTCGGGGAGTACCTGAAGAAAGTCGGACGGGAGACGACGGACATCTGTCATCACTGCGGGGAGGACAGGGACACAGCGCAGCATACGCTAGAGGCCTGCCCGGCATGGAAGCTGCTCCGCTACACCCTGCGGCAAGTCATAGGCGAGAGGTTGACCCCCTCAGCCATCATAGCAACGATGTTGAGCGGGCCACAGGAATATGAAGCTGTCCGCCTCTTCTGCGAGGGAGTTATGTTCGCAAAGGAGCGAGCGGAAAGAGTGAGAAAGATAAACTCGCACCCGTGCAGAATAACGCGATGGAGGAGGATGGCAGTCAAGTAGTGTGAGCGCGAAGTCTCGCCTTTTGGGAGACCGTACCATACCTGGAGTATATAACTCATACTGGCTTCGCTCATATATTTTATCCACTTCCCAGCCCCCACCCACCCAGGGAACGGCGCGCATAGATGGTCGGCGCGCGACTTGGAAAAACCCTGCCCTCCCCTTGCGGGTTATTGGACAAGTTGAACCTACCCTTACGAGCGGCAGCTCGCTTAGCCGGTGCCACGCGATGCACGCACCGCGCCGCACCGTTACCAGCGGGCGCCACGATGAGGCTGAGCTGCCAGCTTATAGCTCGGTCGCAGCAAGTTGGTCATCAGGCCGATTATAACCTGCACCGTCACAGCACTCATTTTCATGGGTGCCGCCTGCGTCCGCGGTCACAGGCTTTGCCACATTAGAGTCATTACGTCCAAGACAGCGACCCGTGGCTATGCTGTGTTAAGAAGGATGGCAGTCAGGCGGCCCAGACCTAACTTACTGCCACCACAACGAACCGCGACTAGAAGGAGGGACGGCGCCAGGGGCGATGCCCCCCCCCTAGCGCCAATTCAACAACCAAGGAATATATAGGATTGGCTCGAAGAGAGAACGCGGGAGGGGATGCAACAGAAGTAATTCACGCGAGGTTCCTGGAGCACCCCCTATCATACGCGTAGGATGGCCAACGTCTAGTTTTAGTCGGTAGGAGTCCGACACTGCTCTGCTGCTACAGTTAGCGGCAGCGGAGTGTCCATGAGGATTTCTCCACGTGCAAAAAAAGATTATAATATTATATATTTCCAACAATTCAATAATTTCAATATTTGATACAATTGTGTGTATGTCGACTGCCAAACTATGAGAGTGAGAACGGACTGAGACTCTTTTCGACTTGGCGACTGTGATTTGACTCCTTTTCCGCTTTCGTGTTATTACGGAGGAAAGCTCGGCATGGGTGGGTTTTAAGAACGAAGAGAGCGGATTCGTTGCTCACATTTTTCGTTAGGAAAGTGAGGGTAACAATCCGCGATGCCCATTGGTTATAACCAATGTTAATGAATGAGAAAAGGTGGAGGAAGCCTCCTACCAACGTGGCTCGTGGGTGACATTGTTCATGGGAAAAACCCGCTTTTACCGTTAGGGAAATACCCACTTTCTTCGTAATTATTTAAGAAAGTACAATAAACCTAAGGACTGTTCTTCCATAAATCGGAGATACAGGATTAGAGATTCCTTCCAATTAACAAGATTAGGTAAGAAGTATTAACTTTATGGTGGGCCCTTAAGTTTATCGAGGGTCTGAATAACGGTACGTGGGCCTTTGTCGGCCAGACAACGAGGGATGGCGTACGGATTGTCTCACGAGCTGTAACACCATCTGAGAACTTTAATTCCGGGATGAATTTACTGTTTATTGGAGCAATTCGATTGTTTTTTTGATTCTTTTGATTTATTAACTTTTTCGCTGTTTTTTACAAAGTTCCACAAGTTTTGGGCATCCTTTGTACAACGCAGGATGTCCGTAGTTTTTAAATTTTGTCGTTGTTTACTGCGTCTTATTTTTTTATTTTGCACTCGCCAGATCCGTGCGGTTCAATGCATTTTACGCATCGATATTTGGTATGCACAGTTGGAATTTGTGGTATTGTGTTATTTTTTCTGATTTTTTCCCATTTTACCCTAAAGTAATTTATACGGTTAATCTTTAGTAGCTTACTAATATTGCTTTGTGGGGACACTTGGACTATGTAAATTAGGAGCAATACATTGTTCTCTCTCGATCTTTTTGTTAAGAAATGCGAAACTTTTGTAAATTGGACGTAGGGCATCTGTAGTGCTTGCAGATCTGCGAGTATTTCTGTCTTGGAGAAGCTATTTTCTAGACCCTTTAGTAAGTACGTATGTTATTTCTCGGATTTGGATGTATATGAGTGGACGAGAACGAGTGAACTCAACGCGATACGAGCGTCGGTTGAAATAACTGGTTTTGTTATTTGCTTTTAATGTAGAGAAAAAAGAATATTTACGAATACGTAAATATATATAAAAATGGGAATGATAGAACGTGTGGTAATAGTCGCATTTTATATTAATAATATTAAAGCATTTTTTTCCCGGTGCTTAGATTATTAAAAATAAGTTGTTAAAGAAAGTAAAAAGGATTGAAAAAATAAAAAAGCCAACACGGAGTTCCCAAATGGTATTTATATTACATTCTCAACAGAATTTGGTTTAAGAAGTGGTTCTAAAAAAAGTATCGTTTACGCGACGGTACGTCGTAATCGTGCAATATTTAGTGTAGAATTTACACATTTTTTACATTGCAGTAATTGATTGTATTAAAACTGTCTTTGTTTGTATTAAAAGAAGAATACTGTTATACGATATTGGCTTTTTTCCCTGTTGTCTTGTAAATTTGATGATAAAACTGTGCAAATCAGTAGTTTATTTTTTGACGTTTTGCGGTTCTTTCTTTTTTATGATTTCGGTATCCACCAATACATTTTTGCGTTTTCTTCTATGTTTGCCTTTTGTGTCTTTTAGCGGAAGAAACATATTATAACGAGAACGAGTGTATTCAGCGCGGTATGAGTGTTAGCTATAGCAATTGCTTCTGCTACTTGATATTATTCCACAAAAAAATGTTTAGAAACTCGGAAATTAAGCCACAAGTATATGTATAATAATGATCGAGCTTGTAGGCCACCTACTTTCTCCTGGTTTCAATGATTCCCGGTTTCAACAAACCAGGGCGCATTTTGATATTCTGCTTAATGGGTCAGTGCGAGCTTATACGTGTCATCATTTTATGCCTTCGTTATCAGTGATTTGCTGTTTCTTTAGTTTCTGATGAGCAGGGCATGTGTATGCTAGTTCAGTGCAGATATTGAAATTCGTGTCTGGTGAATACAAAATTGCTTTTTATAATTTTTATAAATAAAGCATTGAATGAAATGAAATTTTTTAAATGAACTGACAAGAAATCTGTGCTTATATCAACTATATGCGAGCCTCACAAATATTCTCTACAGACCACTACTAGGAGAAGAAAAACCTTGCAAAAAGCCAAATGTTATACTGAGCTACAATGAAGCAAAAAAAGGAGTCGATTTTCCCCATCAAATGGTGGCTTATTATAACTTTTTGAGAAAAACAATTAACTGATGTAGAAAGATGTTAATAGAAGTTATTTGCGGTACAACGTTGGTAAACGCCTGGTGCCTACATACAAAATTTTGCGCAGATACAAAATTTGGTATCTTGGAATTTCGCGAAAAGATAATTGACGCTTTTTTAACTGAAAAAATTCTTTAACATCATTCGCATCGTACAAGAAAAACATATCTTTGAAAAATGTAACTGTTACGTCGCGCGGGACATCTGCACGCCAGCCCTCGCTACCTGGCAGCCAACGGTCAACCTACAGCCATCCCGATTCTCAATAGACCCAATGACCCACTATAAAGACATTAGCCTTTAGCTGCATTGTCTCCACACATGTTTGCCAGTCTAATTGCATGTCTGGAGAATTCTCTAATTCGAGAAGTATTTGCAGTTTATGGCTGGGTCTTGGAAAGGTCCTTGAGTTTGCTAGGCGTTCTTAGGAATCACGGAGAAAGCGGACAGTCATCAGATGGGAAAAGCCTAACACATGTCCATCATAAAAGGCTGTTTTTCATCAGGAGCAAAGTCCACCGCCGCTCTACGTTGGTGGCAGACTTCTGCATATCCTGTTCATCAGAATGGATCATAACCAATCAGCATCGCGGATCGTTACCCCCACTTCCTGGACGAAAAGTGTGAACAACGAATCCGCGTTCATCGGTCAAAGGGCACACCCACACCAAGCTTTCCTCCGAGACACCTTAAGGGCAGTCCAGCACTCTCGAGCAAGTGCACAAGCAGTCATCAACAGTTCTACACTTATTCTTCACCGTTAGAATAGTCAACACGTCATTACCGAGTTCCATACCTTAAATCAGTCATTTACTTCACTTATACATACGCATCAGTGTAACTATTTTTCTATATAAAGTTGTTGGAATAAACACTATTCTATACCTGCTAATTCAGTGTAAATTCAGTTGAACCACCTCTATTGTCGTAACAGAAATCAGGGGATCGATCATTTCGTGGCGTCGATTATTTAATCGTAACGGGAATTTACGACTTCCGTTGACCTGCCTTCTCGCGATCGTGTCTCTCCGCGAATGGTCGACGAAACAGTAACCACAATAAAACGATGTAAAGAATACTATCGTTCCCTAAGCAAGAAAATAGGGAAAGGAAATGATATAAAGTCAACAATTTACTTTATGTAAAATATAGCAAACATGTTAACTTTTACTGTCCAGATTGTAAGAACAAAGCTACACTTTGTTCCTCATACTTTGAAAAAATTCATAGTTCGTTATTTGAATAATACTTGTTACTTTAAATTATTTACAATGAATTTGAATAAGCTGCATATTTTCTGTACAATTGAAATNAATTTAAATATTTTTGTAAGTAAACACTACGTGACATTATTCAGTCTTCTTCGATAACATTTGAGTTTTACTTCAGTTTTTGGTTAAATTACATTTTTATAAATTAAAATTGCAAAGGTAATTGACATGAATCACCGGTGACCTACACCGTCAGATAGAAGTAAAGGTTGTGGCCAACCGATGGGTCAGGTCGATTTGAACGTGTTAATGCATTGTAAAACTCAACATTTTCAGCAACTTTTTCCTATACATATAGTCTGTGCGGTGGTTTGCCTTAGTTTCCGAGATCTTCGTAAAAAATTGTCGGAACCACTGCAGCATATGGATCAGTATTGGTTGGAAAAATCCAACTCAAATTCTTATTATCCCTTATCTTCTGTTTCTTGTATATAGCGATCGAAATTACAAAATTGATTACTAATGGACGTATGTGTCGTTTGATTTACAGAGTCAAACCGGCGAGAAATCACGTCCTTTATAGTCAGTGAAGAGCGTTCGCGGCGTAAAACTAGCCGAACTTGCGGCTACTCGTAGATGAGAGTAGGATAAAATAATTCAGAAGCATTAACCGTATTCACATACAGTTGAAGATTTTTAGTCGATTGGCAAAAACAGATGGGCTCCTGTATGAGTAAGTCTGTGCTCTAAAGCCTAGACCAAGGTAATGCAAAAACTGCCTAGGTCGAGTTTGCCGCCAAGACACAAAAACGCTGGTGCTCGGCAAAAACAAAATAAGACGATGAATCACCGATCAACAAAATAAACTCGATCATTAGAAGCGACAATATAAAGGAAATTTATATCGATTTTGCTCTAACAATAAATAATGTCAATGTTTTGTGTACATTTATTATACAATTACATTATTTATATAAATGTCTTTTATGGTGTACAATTACACATATCTGAATAATGTAGGAAATATTACTCTTTTTATTTTTACATTCCAACTGTACGAACACTTTTGTTTTTCACTATATATACACACATGTATCTTAAATGTTATACATACTTTGCATGTATCATATTTAAGGTATGATGTATGCATAAAGATTTTGTTAAGACGGCTTGTTAAAATTGTATTTACATATCTGTTTAATCAGTCTTAAAGTACAAGTATTATACGTTTATATTTTTATATATTCTCGCAAGGATGTGCGCAGGTACCATGTTGTACTGTTGAATTGTAACCAATCAACGATCAGTACTGTAAGTAATTCTAAGTGATAGCGGTTGACCGACACGAGTCACCGCACAGTCGTTTTGTGGATTCACACATGGTCACACGTGCTTCGTCTTGAAGGACGCCTACAATATGGATATATATCAGTTAGTAATGAATGCTAAATAAATAATTATAAAGTTAATCTGTTAAATTTTGATAGAAGAGAATATACAAATACAAAAGAAGTAATACTAGATCGACCATTGATTTATTTAAGGTAAATATTTAATATATGTTTATACAATTAAGGATTTTGCTTAAGTTATTCGAATGTGAAACCGGTATGTTTTACATAATTTAACCTATATTATTGCGGTATATCAAATATATCAAACCATATGTATAAAAGATAAATAGAAGGGATCGTAGATCTAGACGATCTAAACATAGATCTAGAAATAAACGTGTAACATGTATTAAAAAATACGGAATTTATGTTCTTAAATCAATTATATTTTTATTAATTGTGTAGATAGGTTCGTACTTTTTTATCTAATACTAATACACGACTAGGAATATGTATAGGACCGAAGAAAATTAAGTAATAAAATACCTATTTGTAATTATTGGTATGGGCCTATGTGACGATGGATAACGATTAACTTTCCAATTTTCATAATTCAGTTTGCGATGCGATATACGAAATTTGTTTAATTTCTATCCTTATTGACACAAGATAATAGGTTTCAAAGGTTCATTTTTAAATGTGAAATGTTTTCTTTTTTCTCTTTCTTTAATTAAAAGTCACAAATTTACCATATTATTGTACTACATTTTTACCACATTTCATCATATTATATAACAACAAAATTTTTTGTTCATGAAAAAATAAAAAGGTATCCCAATGTAAATATTATTATTCGCATGAAATACGTTCAAAGAATGCTCAAAGTCATGAAGCGATATGGGCTAGATTTCAGGTGTCTATGAAAATTGTATATATTTGCAAATATGTATATATATGTTTATATGCTCTTCTTATATCATGGTCTTGTAAAGTTTCACAGTAAAATTACAATATCAATTCGTTTATGTTGCAGAGTAAATAAAGGTAGCACCCATATATAGATGTATATATAGATTCTTATGGAATCAGAAGATTGAACTGCCAAGATTGTTTCAAATGTATTCCAGCAGTAGTTAATGATATCCATATTGCTCATATATCATTGTTACAATTCATAAATTAAATTGTGAGTATAGATATAAAATTGTATTAGATATGAAATAACAGGCAAGAAACCACTAATATTGATACATAGATTTTAAAGCACGTAGTTACTTATATATACAAACAACAATTTTTCAATGCGTTAATATATGTTAAAATCTTTATTTGTATTAACATTAATATATGATAAGCACGCATTGAAGTATTGAACCTTTGTTTGCTCTTCTACTTTTTGTTATAACTTATATGTACAATTATTACTATTATTAAATATACAATAATGTACACTTTCATTAATTTTAAAAACTTTTGACCCGCCGAGGATTGTATCAAGTGAAATTATATTTTAATAATCCAAAATATGTGAAGCGCTGATGAATTATTTCGTTTAAATATGTCAACATTTCTTTTATAAATGTAAAAATATTACAACATTGTAATGTTACACTTGAGAATGTTCTCTTTTTATGTAGATCAGATCGCTTTAAAATTATTTTTTTCTATATATTGTGAAACATTGATCATGGAATTCGTTAAAATTTTAAGAACAGCACCAATTTGATTGATCAATGATTAAAAGAAGAGTGTGCTTTAATCATGTATGTTAAATAACAATCCGTTAGAAAGTTTTAGCAAGTGAAACAAGATATATCGTGAGAATATTTTGCGAAATTCTGAATATTATAGTTATAAATACATTTATAATTTATCAATAAATTACGTTATAAAGATAATACAATTTTCTATTTTAACGCTCTGAATTATTTGTTTTTATCAAAATTTGCTTCTTTAAAAGCATTTGATGAAATTCAAACATATAATGACAAAATATTGTAATATTTTAAGTTAATTATATGCATTAAATATATAATTCAATACGATACACTTATTAAATAATTATGTTTATTTTTGCTTTTATCTAACTTGCTTTAATTTCTTAGGGTGCTCAAAGTCTTTGGATCTCCAGAAACTTGTGCATGGATTTCGTGTTATTCAACTAAACCTATTTTCCTGTAAGGTAAATCAATATAAATCTTCCCCTTCGTTGGTATGGTGAGTCTTTTTTTTATTATCTTTATTGCGAAATGCATGTAATCATGCGTTCTCCTTTTTATTATGACGAATTTAAATGATGTACTGCGTGTCTTTACCAATGAATGTTTACAAATGGCCATGATGTTGCTCGATGCGATAAGCGCTGTATTAAAAATATAATTAAAAATATTGCACGAGCAGAGTGAGATCTCTATTTATAACGTGCCGCCTGCGTATAGAAAAGAGTAAAAATCACCGTTGCCTTGTCGCGATTAGCGGTTGAACTCCAATTTGAAATTGTTTGTGTCTTGCAACCCAACTGTTAACGCCACCATCGCAACCTTGCTTTCGGAGGTTGATCGCGCCATTTCGTTTAGCGAATGTTTTCCTTTTTCTCTTCTAATTAGTTAACTATGGTATGGTGTGGTATTAGGTAACTAAGTAGTTACCCGATTTTATTTATTTATTTTTTAATTCTTTGGTTTACATAAACATAACGTATTCCTGAAAAACGTTCTCTTTGTCCAACGAACTCTCGTTTCTTATACAACCTCTCCTGGTTATTTTGCGCACGCGTAACATTCACATATCGTTACTTGCGTTACCATCCCTCACTTTTCGTATTCTTCTTGTTATACTATTACTTGAGTATAAAATTATAGAAAACGTTTAAAAATACAAAAGTACAAAAATATAGAAAGTATAAAAATATAAAAATAAAAAAATACAAAACTATCAAAATTACAGAAACTCAGATTAAACATTAGTACTTATATTCTACTTCCGTTTTGTATTACATATACATTTTTTACATTATATATATGAACCAAAATAGAATATATAAAGTATATTTTATATAATACGTTTCATGTCTGAGACATTTTTCTTTCACAATTTCCTCAAAGTTTTCTTATGAACCTCTACCAAGCTGCATATCATTTTACTTTCCTCTTTTTCTCCCCTCCCCCTCCTGCGTGATCAAAATGATCGTTGAATTTTTTTCTTATTTGAGAAAATATTTATTTGTTCGTCTATATTTAAGTTATTCCCTTTGAATATGTTGAAGTAACTACTTCAAGAAAAACTCTACATATTTATTTATGTATATCCGTGACCCAGAGACCTCTATCACTCAAAAAATAGAATTTAGCGAAACAAAATTATTCTAAATAAGGAGAGGTCCATATTATTGTACCCTTGAATATACATTGTGCTTTGGGTTACAAGGTCCAGGAACAAAGGAACTAATAAATAGATTTCTATTTATGTTCCTTGTAGCCTTTAGCTAAAGCTATAAAGTTAACTTTCTTGATAATGTCCTTTGCTGTAAATATATGAATGTGCTCCCTATCGATTCTATTGTATTGTAACACTAAGGGAGTAAGGATCTGAATCAGCATAATCTTATACTTATACATTATACTTATACTTATACCTTTATTTATTTCAATATATTTTTCTATTACAAATTCATCCACTCGTTCTTCCATCAGTCAACTTCAACAGAATACAATATATTTTTGCCAGCGTGTCCTTCAATCATTAACATATTTCTGAAAGCACTTTCTTCTATAGTGCATAGTTCGCATAACGATTTTTGTTTTATTTTTTCATTATGGAGAATAACAAATAATCGCAATATGGTGACTGTAAATGTCATTGTTTGCGAGAAACTCCCGAGTCAATAGTGACTCATGAGCTGATGTGTTATAGTAGTACAATTTCTACAAATTATCGTTTCACAAATTCTTCGAATTGCTTCACGCAATCGACGTGAAACGCTTAAATAGAATAAATTTTCGGAGAGTTCAAATAAAAAGCAAAGGCGAATTATCTGTTATTTGGACAAGTTTAAAGAAATTGTTTAATATAATGAGATCAATCGTTATTTACAAATACGATTTTAGTCTTTATTTATTACTTTTATTTGTTATTTATCGGTCGTTGAGCAAATTTATTTCCACATAAATATAACGTTTCAAACAGAAAACTCACTGTAAATTACAACTTGTAATTTTTAATAATATTAGGTAAGAATAATATGAATTGCGATCTGCCTATTGAAAAACAATCATATTAATTATATGATTTTTTCATTGTACAAAATGAGATAAATACGACAAAAACAAAACATATTTATATATTATCATTTGGTGTCAGAATTAATCCAAATAGAAAATAAAATTTCATTTACAACTATAAATAATAAATAAATTATTTTTGGTACCGTCTAAACGATTATTATTTAAAGAAGAAATTTAATTCTTATACAAAATTAAAATGCTATTTTAATTTGTTATTTATTATTTAATATATAAATCAAATTTTGCTCAATTGTGATTGTAAAAAAACAGAAATTTAATATATGTAATTAACCATAAAAAACCATATTTTTTATATTATTATCTTTTTACATACGGAGATGTAGTTCCGTTTTTATCAAGAATTATCTATTTTTTTTGGCATCATTTGATAATGCTTTTCAAAATGTATTCTCATTAACCTTTCATGTATATTACCGATTTCAATTAATTTTTTAGATATTGTGCTAATAAATTGACTGATTTTTGCGGGAAAACATTCCTCAAGTGGGTCAAAAGCGCGACTGGTGGTCTTGTTAGCGTCTGAAGTGCCACGTATCAAATATTGCATCTTGTAAAATAGGTACTATCGAATCATGTCAAGAAAAATATATAGTTCCATTTTGGTTTTATCTTGAACTTTACGTTGAATTGAACTTTATCTTCATATCTTGTGGAATAATGATGTAAACAAATTAGTCCTTGTCAAAAATGTGCCCTAATTGTATCATGCAATCGTCATGTAACAAATTTTTGATAACTACAATGCGTCAGGCAATAAAGGGCTGTCCACCGCTACCGAGGATAATCCATGTATTAAAAAGGTTGTTACGACCGTTCGCGGAGAGATGCGATCGCGAGGAAAGCGCGTCAGCGGGAGGCGTAAATTCTCGCTACGATTCAGAAAATCGACGCCGCGAATTAGTCGTTCCTCTGTGTCTGTTAAGATGACAGAGGTGGTTAGTTGAAATTAACACTGAATTAACAGAGTTAACTAAAATTATATATTTGACAATATATATATATATATATATATATATATATATATANTATATATATATATATATATATATATATATATATATAAACAACAGGATAGTGATGCGCCACAAATTATTAGACAGATGATACAGTGAATTTGGTGTAATGATTCGACTCGACTTTACAATGTGTTTTGTATTTGGACGACTTATAATTCGTTGAAGACGTTAGTGTTTATGGTTTGGATCCTCGATCGATACTGATTGCCCTTCGATGGGCCCTTTGTGTTTCATGGGAGACGATCCCCACCATGCTCGGGTCACGCCACCGATCACGCCACAGATCACGCGTGTCACCTTATGAGTGTTTGAAATAACGAAACGAATCGACGTTTCTCGAACTCTCTGTTTGATGTTGGCCGCTACATTGTATGTGTTGAGCTACTTGAGACGGTTCGCTCGCGATACTGCGATGCCACGAGCGACGGTTAGGAATAACGGCCTCTGGAAATCCACGTGGCGTAACATCCTCCCCCCGTTGAGAGAGTACCGATCAAATGCTGTGTTGTGATGCTGTGAGGTGGATCTCTTCAAAATTCCTCGCTGTTGATGATGGCGTCGGTGTCCTCTGGTGTCGATCTGCTTGGTAGTGGTACCATCCGCTTGATGCTCCGATCCAGTGTGCTCGTTGCCGTTCGGACGGTGGCCGTTCGTATGATGCCGTCTGCGCCGGGTTGTACCTTGATGACTCTGCCCAATGGCCACTGCATTGGGGGAACGTTGTCTTCTCTGAGTATGACGATGGTGCCTTCTCGTATGCCGTGACTCCCCTTGCTCCATTTGTTCCGAATGTTTAGCTCGTTGAGATATTCTCGATGCCAACGGCGCCAGAAGTGCTGTTTGATTTTCTGGAGGTGTTGCCAGCTTGAGAGACGATTGGATGGAGTATCCCTGAAATCTCGTTCTCGAATGCTAATTAATGCGTCTTCGATGAGGAAGTGACAGGGAGTAAGGACAAGGAGATCGTTTGGATCTGTAGATATTGGAGTAAGCGGACGGGAATTGAGGATAGCCTCGATCTCAATGATGTGTTCATATTTTCGAAAGTAAGGAGCTCGTTACCTACGACACGTCTGAGGTGTCGTTTGAAGGATTGCACTGCAGCCTCCCATAACCCGCCAAAGTGGGGTGAGTTGGGCGGAATGAAGCGCCATTCGATCCGTCGGTATCAAAGGTTCACCTTTACCTTGTGATCGTCGGACTGCAGGAGGTTTCGGAGCTCTCGTAGTTCGTTGTTGGCGCCAACGAAATTGGTACCGTTGTCTGAGTATATCGTTAGACAGAATCCTCGGCGAGCAATGAATCTTCGCAGAGCAGCAATAAAGGCCTCGCCAGTGAGGTCGCTGACCAGCTCGATGTGGACTGCTTTAACTGCAAGACATATGAAGATTGCTACATATACCTTGACTTTACGTCGGTTGCGGTCCTTTCGTTCTTTGATGTGAAAGGGTCCGCAGTAGTCGACTCCGACGTTGGTAAACGGCCGAGATTCTGTTATTCGTGCGGCTAGGAGATCGCCCATGACATAATTCATTGGAGGTGGATTGGCTCTGCAGCAACGGACGCACTTCTTCAGCGTGCTCCAAACTTGACTACGGCCGTCGATAGGCCAATAGGATTTTCTCAAGGCATATAAAGTAGCTTGAGTTCCGGAGTGGAGGTTTAGGAGGTGCTCATGCTCGATTATAAGTGCTGTAACGGAAGACTTTGGCAGAATGATTGGGTGTTTCTGAGTGAAAGACATTGTTGAGTGAGTGAGACGGCCTCCGACTCGCAACATCCCGTCCTTGTCCAGAAATGGATTGAGCCGTTGTAGTTTCCCCTTCACTGCAGAGTGTCGATCAGCTCGGAAAATACGGATCTCATCTGGAAAATAGCAGAGCTGTAATAACTGGACAAGTTTGTTGTGCGCACCAATTAAATCATGAATGGTTAAAGGTCTACCGCGATCCTGTTTTTGTCTCCACCGGAGGCAACGAACGGTGATTCTAATCAGTTTTGGCCAAGAGGAGAATCTCTCCAGTAGACTGTGGTCGGCGGGAGTCACGAACAGACAGGTCGCCTTCTTCTGCTCCGGTATTTCGATTTGTGATGATACTGGTACTGGGTTCCACGTCGGCCAGTATTCTTCAGATTGTTGTAGCCACTCCGGTCCATGTTGCCAAATTGTTGATCGTACAAAGTCTTCGGGCGATTGTCCTCGGGATATGAGATCCGCTGGGTTGTCCGTGGTAGGAATGTGACGCCA
>NC_057777.1:11582240-11584849 GCF_014825855.1 Bombus pyrosoma | reverse complement strand
AGTCCCAGTGGCGCATGCAGACTTGACGGTGGCAGTCGAATTTGTCCTTCAGAATATCAATCGCGATGGGATAATTAATTTCCGTAACGTCCAACGATTGGATGCTTCGCGCGGCCTTTCCGGTTAAAGAAGATCGAAGGTAGTGGAATTTTTGTGTGGCAGTGAGTCGATCGCTTCGATCTATCGTGGACGAAAATGCCATAGAAAGAATGCCAATTCTCGATGGCACCGTCAAAAGTAGGTAACTGAATCTCTGGTAGTTTAATTGCCGTCGGCTCGGCAACGTTGGGCGAATCGCGGCTTGGCGATTTCGACGACGATGATGCCGGTTCGTCATCCATGAGAGTGTGTAAACGAACTACCAGATCGTAATAGATATCGGTTATCTCGGAAACGCGCGCGTCGTCCCGCTCGCCTAAATCTTCTAATTCATCTTGCAATGCTCTATACTGCTTCCACGTGTCGTCGAGCAATGAGTTATACGCCGTCAAAGAGGCCTTGTTTCGTCTGTTAGATTGTTCGTACTCGTCGAGTCGTTTTGATAGGGTCGTAAATCGACCGATTTGGAAGCCTCGTTTACGATGCAAGGAGGTAATTTGATCTGCGCCTTCCATTGTTAGCGGATCGTATGACAATGTAATGAACGAGCTTACCTGTGGTTGTGTATTCGGATGTCGCTCATCACGGTGTGTGTCTCGACTGGCGTCTAAGACGTTTCTTTGCAGAAGTAGAACCTTTGTTTGTTGACGTGAGGATGCCTCTTCAAAATGACTGCCCTTGACGTTACTTACTTCGCTGGAGTGGTAACGCATCCGTTGTTGTTTATATTGGATTCACGTGGCACTGTATGAAGTGGGTATCACTGGTGTGCACTTTCACTCAACACGTGATCCGGCTCGAAGGACCAGAAAATGTTACGACCGTTCGCGGAGAGACGCGATCGCGAGGAAAGCGCGTCAGCGGGAGGTGTAAATTCTCGCTACGATTCAGAAAATCGACGCCGCGAATTAGTCGTTCCTCTGTGTCTGTTAAGATGACAGAGGTGGTTAGTTGAAATTAACACTGAATTAACAGAGTTAACTAAAATTATATATTTGACAATATATATATAAACAACAGGATAGTGATGCGCCACAAATTATTAGACAGATGATACAGTGAATTTGGTGTAATGATTCGACTCGACTTTACAATGTGTTTTGTATTTGGACGACTTATAATTCGTTGAAGACGTTAGTGTTTATGGTTTGGATCCTCGATCGATACTGATTGCCCTTCGCTGGGCCCTTTGTGTTTTATGGGAGACGATCCCCACCATGCTCGGGTCACGCCACCGATCACGCCACAGATCACGCGTGTCACCTTATGAGTGTTTGAAATAACGAAACGAATCGACGTGTCTCGAACTCTCTGTTTGATGTTGGCCGCTACATTGTATGTGTTGAGCTATTTGAGACGGTTCGCTCGCGATACTGCGATGCCACGAGCGACGGTTAGGAATAACGGCCTCTGGAAATCCACGTGGCGTAACAAAGGTATTTTTGGTATATGTTGAAATGATTAAATTTGATATATGTATATAAAAAAATATTCCATGTACATATTAAAAAGATAAGGTATTACGTTCGGCGATCAGTTGTCTCACCTCGAGCCCAAGTATTGGGGATCTTCCCAAAATTTCAAAAGAACGGCCCGATGTCTCTACATCTCCGACATATATATACTACTGTCTTATATTATGCACATGTATATAGATATGTCGGAGATGAAAGGACATTGGGGCCTTTCGTGTAGGATATTGGAAAACCCCTAATATCCTAACCTGGACTTTTATTGTGAATACATTTAAGCAATAAAAATAGGAAATATTTTTAAGACGCTAATCCAATTATGTGTACTCAGGGTTTATGACGGGGAGTTTGGGTTCGAGGTGACATAATGGGTCGCCGAACGTGGCCGCGGGAACAGGACGGACATGTAACAACAGAGGTACGAAATCACGGTGCAGCTCTCCTTAGAACAAAGAGCGATCCGCGAGGTGGGGAGAAGACTATAAGAGGGTCGTTTCATTCGGACAGTGGCAGTTACTGATTGAGTTGCTGATTGATGCAGTCGCTGAGTTGGTTACTGAGAGAGTTACCTAAGATAGCTTACGGAACAGAGTACTACCTTACGTCGAGAAAACGAGAATTGTGCGTCACGTCAAGTTCGCCGTCCTGTGGCCGTGGATTCGTTGTCGAACCTAATTCCGTCGTCATCGACCCCTCGACCATCCGTTCATCGTGATTACTTGTAATCTCGTGCACCAACATATTTGTGTCAATAAACCAACGCTGTATCCACAATGGCCAATTCAACTGAGGGTACACCAGGCGCCCCTACACCAAATCCGTTTCCGACATATAGATACATACTACTACTATACGTAATATACTAGTGGAAAGCCTAACACTATGTACTTATACTATAAATTAATATTAATACATAGTTATAGATATTAATACCGATACTAATACTATACGATATTAAACATCATCCTAATAATTTTACTTTTGATAAATAAATAATTGGTTTCGAGGTCAGGGATTTCCATCTTCTGCACTCTGCGC
>NC_057777.1:11564528-11579846 GCF_014825855.1 Bombus pyrosoma | reverse complement strand
CATAGAAGAAATACATAGCAGTATACAAACGAATCACCAAAACCTAAAGATGTTTCAGAGTAAGATATTCATGGCGAGGAATGAAAAACGATGTACAAGAATTAATCAGAAAATGCAAAAGCTGCGAGATACAAAAGCTGGTAAGAGCGAAAATTCCACAACTGATGATTATTACAGACAATATATAGAAGAACCTACCGCATACCAGCAATACAAGATAACTTAACCAAAAACTGCATAGTTGTTGCGATACCGAACACCGGAGCCACAACAATAGCAGATACCTTTACAACGATTTTAATTCCCATCTTCGGAACATCGCGCGCAATCCTCACAGACAAAGGAACAAACTTTTCAGTTCAATTTGGAATCGGTCTTTTATTCGATTCAGGAACAGTTTCATTACGGTGAAGTTTTGAATGGTACTAAGTCAAAACTGGTAACGGCGGTAACATACCGCGGTTCCACGGCGGCAAGTGGGACATAATAAATTTAGGTATCGATCGAGCGGGAAGGGCGCGTGGATCTCGCGACTGGCGCACACCAACGCAGAGTATTATTCCACGTGAGCATCACAGGACCGTGTTTTCAAATTATGAATAATCTCGCGGAATTCGCTTTTATGAGTTAGACGTGATCAATAGTCGTGCAAGATGCAGCGAGAACTTGACGACGAAATGTTATCATTGTGCCGATATTAGTTTCTAGTGCGTTTTAATGAAATATATTACGCCCATAAAAATACACGCAACAATACAATACAAATAATAGTAAATCCTAGACTAAATTTAAAAATTAGTATTTGTAACATCCTTACTATTTCGCACTTTTCTATAATGGAATTGACCGATATGCCTCTTAAGAAATTCGTATCATTTTAAAATATTTTGTACTTAACGTGTTATTATATTTGCCCTTTTACTATTATTTTACTATTATCCTATTAGAATGAGTTAGAATAATAGGATGGTAAACAGAATTTGGGTAACCTGTCGAGTAATCAGTAAAGAACTAATTATAATTTTATTTTTAAAAACAGATCTGAGTTAATGTCAAGCCTCATGGATATTTTCCATCCAGTCATGAATATGTGAAACACGTGAATTCTCGGTTCTCACGTAGTCTGACAGGACCAAAGGAGGAAATCTAACAGAAAAGAAGGAAATTAGTGTATGAACACGCGGTTCATTTACGATCGATCAAGGTCGAAAGTGATTACGGGAGAGAGTGTAGAGCGAGCGAAGAATGGTGAATAAGAATGGAAAACGGATTATCCGAATGACTAGCAGTCAGAATAATAGCCCTGGCGAATTGTAAGTGCGCCGCGTTTTCATGTCAAAAGCAATGCACGTAGCAAAAGGGTAAATAGAGAAACGACCTTATAAATGATTTTTTGTCGATTACACGCCTGTTAGGTTTGTTTACGAGCAAAACTATAGTGAAAGCTATAGTAGCAGAATACAAAAAAGCGATGTATGCCTATGTGGGTGTCACGTTTAACTGTAGTTACGAAAATCTGAACTTTACAAAGAGAACGTTGTGTGGAAGTAATGATAAGTAGAGTGCTCGTGTTTGTGTAAATTCATATTTTTATAAATTGAAGAAATGAAATTTGAGTAGACGATTGCTTTACTATAAATTTTCTAACGAGCACTATATCTTGCATGTTTCATACTTCGTTCGGTCTAATACTTCATATATAAAACCTATAGTAGTCACTGTTATCTATATTTATTTAATTAATATTTATTATTGATATTTATAATAAAACAGTTGTCTATGTATGAAGCATAGAAGTTTCAGAAACTATATGGTACGTGGCATTAGCATTATGTTGGGTATCATTTTACATTAGTCTTTGATTCACGCTCTCTCGCTTGCGTGAATGAGAAGGATTAGACTCTTACTTCGTTGGAATTAAAACTTAAATAACTCGATTTAATATTCTTTCGAAATTACTTAACTTGTGACTTAGAGAGTACACGTAGATACACAGACCATGACACTAAACAATTGTACGTTCCAGTTTATAAAATATGTACGTTGTCATTTACTATATAACATTTAAACCTGGCGACGTGGTAAATGTAAAGATTACAAATATTGATAAAGTGAATGGTTTCGTTAATATACAACTTGGTAAATTTAATGGTCAAATTGCACTAGATCATATATCTGATGAAGGTTTAAGTGCCTTAAAAAGCTGAAAGTCGACAAAGAAGCAGAAGCAAGAGTCTTGTTCGTTCATATAGACCGAAAAAAAGTATATCTCACTTTGAAAAGATCTTTAATAACGAGTGACTTGCCCATTTTAGCAAACATGCAAGATGCGAAAATTGACTCAAAATACTATCATCCAAATAAATAAACGTGGAATATTGGTAAAGTTTTTCGGGGATGTTAAAGGTTGGATTCCACATACTGCTCTCGAGATGGAAACATCTAACGTAAATTGGAACTTTTCAATTGGACAAACAATTTTGGTAAAAATGCAAACAGAGAACACAGATTCGGGAAAAATAACTCTAAATGTGGCTAATCAATAAAAGTTGAAAAAGCAACATTCGATATTGGTGAAGAAGTAGTAGGCACAATAATAGAATCATCCACTCATGGATTATATTTACGAATCAGGACAAACTGTTAGTACAGGACTTTTACCAGCTGATCACATGTCCCTTGTATGGAGATTGCAGCTCTACTAGCATCAAAGTATGTTCCTGGTGATACACTTTCAGCTCTTGCATTTGCTACAATACCTAATTTAATTTTAACTAGAACTTTTGTAACTCAAGGAAGATACAGGAATTTTGAAAAACTGAAAATAGGAGACTGTATACCTTGTATGAGCAAAGATATGGAGCCAGATGGTATAAGACTAATTTTACCAGTTGCAGAATGTACGCCTTTTGGATATGTGTCCTGTAGTAACGTTATTAATTTTAATCTACTGCGCACAAACCAAATTTTATTGGCAAAAATATTTTCTATTAACAAGAAAGAACAAAAATTGGGACTAACATTGTCGCCGAAAAAAATATACGATGATCTGTCTGATCCTAAAAGTAGAATGGTGGCAGCATTGGATTCATTGATGCTGTATTTTAATCAATTAGTAGAATCTTAAAGGAATTCATATTACAACAACGGACCAATTGCATCTGTCAAATTAGGGCAGAGAGTTACTGGTAAGATTGATAAAATTACGGCTGATTGTTTGGTTGTTCAATTGCAGAATAACTTGCTAGGTATAGTGTCTAAGGATCTGAGAATAAAAAAATAGGGGACAAAATTTCTGGGATGATTATATGAAAAAATTATGTGCACGAGCTTGTCGAATTGACCACGTTATCGTCAATAATGCATAAAATAAGTGCTAAAGAAGATAAGCAAATACAATTCCCTGACGGTCCATTGCTACGTAGTAGAATCTTAATTGTGACAAATTGGTTTATCTTGATATTCCTACAAACTATTGGTAATGGAACTTTAGCTGCGATACCTGTACGTCGTCACATAAATGACTTACTGCCAGATCTAACACCTTATACCATTTATTCTAAAATTAAATGTTACGTCTCATTAAATTCCAAAAAAATCCGATATTATGCCTCTCTGTGTCATAAAATCTGCATTTGAAAAGAAGTATAGTGTGAGAGAGAAATCGGATGATAATAATAACTTAAAAAGAAAGAAACAAAATTAAGAGAATGTGGTACTCGCCAAAAAAATAAAAATTGAAAAGTTACGGGAAGTACTAAAGACGGAAAACAAAGGGAAACGAAACAAAGAAAAACCACAGAAAAATTTCGAAAAGGGATATTCAGAGAGAACGTGTGTTCAACAAACAGAAGAAGAAACGATTAAACTGGAAGACACCAAACCTTCCGAAAAAGATTTGAAATAGCAATGTTAATAATGATAAGGATAACGAGCAGAAGCCAAGGATATCTGCGTGTGAATTTTTCTGGAATGGCAACCCTAACTCAACTCTTATTCAAGATAAAGAGTCATCTAGCGATAGTGAAGATGAAGTAGAGGAAAAACCAAATCTGAGAAATAGGAAATTAAGTGCCGCTGAACGTCGAGAACGAGAAAGACAGAAGGAAAGTGAAATTCGTCAAAGAGAAGAAGCATTCGCCAATAACCAGTTACCAAATTCCGTAGATCACTTCGACAGATTAGTTTTAGCTAGTCCCGACAGTTTCATAGTATGGTTACAGTATATGATATATCATTTACAAACAATAGAAGTCGAGAAAGCAAGAGCAGTTGCAGGAAGAGTGGCGAAAACGATTAATTTCAGGGAAGAGAAGAAAAGATTAAACGTTTGGAAGACTTGGTTGAATTTAGAATCTAAATTTGAAATTCCAGAATCATTAAATGATGTTTTTCAAGAGGCAGTGAGGTCTAACGACTCACTGAAAATATACAGTCACACGTTGATTGTTCATGCCGAGGCTGATGGAACTAGAGAAAACAATTAATACCATGATTGTGTGGCACCAATCACATCTCAACCTACATCAGGGATAAGACATCGACTCCGAGCTTCGGACTCCTTTGGACACATCACCACCTTATCATCATAGGCTACACCAAGGCTGTGACGCACCTTAGTCTACATCAGCAATAGGATATCGATCACCGAGCTTCGGACTTCCTTGGACACATCACCACCCTATCATCATAGCCTACACAGAAGCTACGACACACCTTAGTCTACATCATAAATAAGACATCGACCCCCGACCTTCGGACACTTCGGACACACATCATAACCTGTACTGAGGCCCTCAACAACCTGAAGCCAAAACGCATATAAACCGAGACTTCAGCCAGCTCGAGCAGTTCTTGTTCTAGTTCCGGTTTTTGTGCAGCCCTTTCTTCTGGTTCAGTGTCATTCTATTTCTTGTAAGTGCTAAATTTATAATAAAGTTCAATAAAGGAAACCTAATAGTTGGGTTACGACTCAGCCTTCTTTTGTCTTATCATCCAACTCTGAAGTTTACGTGACATTTTGGCGATTCTGCCAGGATCCATGCGCTTCAGTGTAAACGAAATCACGATTTCGGCATACGTGCATTATTGAAGATTGAAGGATCAGCGGACCTCTGCAGAGATCAGCTCACTTTTTGTGAAAACGACTTCTACGGAAAGCGGATTACAGTCATCACCAAAACTGAAACTGGTGAGGGCAACATTCATGAAAATAAGAATATCCAGGTAAAGAACTGGATTCTTTTAAACACTATTGTACTCGTCGCAACAGCTTGAATAGTACAGACTCCTGTACAGTACAATAACCACTATGAGCAAAAGATCAGAAGACACATCCTCTGTTAGCTCTATGGCTACAGGTGTGGATCCAAATATTCGGGCCATGCTAGACGTTATGAAAAAACAGAACGAAATACACGAACTCGCGTTGAATAACTTGCAGAAACTGATACACGATGAAAGTCAACATCGCGTTAGAGAAATTGAACTTTTAGGTAAGAGTCTCGCTGAACTACGAGTAGGAATTCAGTCAGTTGCCACATCTGAATTCAACTCCATTATAACTGAAGACGCTAGTACCAGCACTATTCAGAAAAAGCGACCACCTGTTCCTAAAAAGACCGCATTAAAACCTAACGAAACGGACAATGTGGACAGTGAAGAAGAAGCAGTAAATTATGACAATCCTATGTACAACGCAAAAACCTGCCTAGACTTCATTCCTACACTCAATGGACAAGACGATATAGGAGTAGAAGGCTTTCTTAAACGGGTAAGAGAAGCTCGAGCCGAATGTCGAGAAAAACGCGCATTATTACGCCTAATGTTAACACAAAGAATCATCGGAGAAGGAGAACGCAGTATCCGCCACATTGAAATCGAGAATTATGAAGACCTGTTTGAAAACCTCAAAAAATTTGTATCCGTGAGCATTACATCTAATGGAGCTCGTGATAAACTGCAACTTACGTGACAAAACTTTAACGCACCGGTACATACTTATGTGAAGAGGTTCCGACACAATCTCAATCGATATACACATCCCAACACGAAATTCGCGATCCAATACGTTGGATTGTTGCTAAGTTGCTATAGATCTGTGGCGGCACTCGACAGCTCAAATACCGCCACTCGATACTAACTAAACAACGGACGACGGCAGCGCAGTGGTTAGCATTTTCGGTTATCAAAGTTACCCGGGATCGAATCCCGGCGACCGAAGTCCGATTTTTCTTTCACGATTCTTAAATAGGAAGAAAATACAGCAGTACCCCAGCAGCGACATTTACAGCCAGCAGCTACTATTATCACGGGCAACACAGTACACCTCAAACTAGTGACTCCGACGTGATCTACAGCACGAAAAAGAGGAAAACGTTATCACAGGTAAGGGGATACTGTGGAGGCATTCGACAGCACAAATACCGCCATTTCGACACAAACTAACACCGGACGACGATAGCGCAGTGGTTAGCGACATAGGTTACAAACGTTCGGGACCCGGGTTCGAATCCCGTCGCCCGTAGTCCGATACTTTTCACGATTCTAAAATAGGAAGAAAATACGACAGTACCCCAGCAGCGACATCTACAGCCAGCAGCTACTACTATCATCACGGACACTCAACACACACGCCTCAGATCTTGAAATTCAACGAGCCACCAAAGTCTTTATACTAAATTTGAAACCCAAAATAAAAATACGCACACCGGATACAAGACCGAAGAATCTCTAAGAAGCACGAGATACAGCTTTTGAGACAGAGTTATTTATAGGGCAAATCGAACGCAACAAAAACATAGTAAGATGAAGAATAATGAATCAACCGATTGCGAGAGCCAAATCCCAATTCCAAAGAACACCCAATGCAAGAAGAAATATCATGCTTGGCAACACCGCACAACCAAAGCCAATAAATCCACCCACGGAAAGAAGAGCGATAATAGAACGACCACCGCCCTAATGTTTCAAATGTAATCAAACGGAATTTAGCCAACGCTTGTAGCCAGCAGCGAAATTTTCCACCAGCTAGTCAAAGGAACTTACCGCCTCCGAGAAATTACCATATAACGATGGACGAAGAGGATATGAATCCTGAGGAAGAAGCGGAAGAGAACCAACAATACGAATTAACGCCATCACTGGAAGACTCCTCACAATTACCATCGGATCAAAACTTGGACTAAAACAATATTTAATAGACACTGGTGCCGGAATAAACATGGTTAAACGCTCAAAAATCATTTCCACTCCGTTAAAAGACGACAAGAAAACATTCTTTATGAACAATGACAAATACGAGACGGACAAATACGTCTATCTTAGAATCTATGACAAAAGAAACAAATTCTACATAGTACCTGACGACTTCCCACTAATCGAAGACGGAATCATAGGGTTACCAATGCTGGAAAGCTATCGATACAAAATTACAAACGACTAAATCCTACTCAACGAACATGTATTCTTATTTCAGCCACCACAACTAATTTCTCCAGAACAAACCAGAGTCGACACAATTTATCTGGACAAGAGACCAACGCAAGTATGCCTCTGCAATACTGGTGAGCAACCGATACCAATTTCTAATGATCTCTCTAATGAAGTTGATCTCGAACAAATTCAAAAATTCAAAAACATAATTAGAACGGGCCATATTGAAAAAATCGAAAAAATCCTCTTACACTACATTGACGTATTCAACTTAGACACAGACACTTTACCATGCACCGATTTAACAAAACACATAACAAAATCATAAACACAAAATCTTACAGACCACCCGAGTCACACAAATTAGAAATCGAAAAACAAATCAAAGAAATGTTAAACAAAAACATAATCGAAGAGTCAATAGTCCAGTATGGGTAGTCCCCAAGAAATCGGACGCCTCCGGAATACAAAAATGGCGCATAGTGATAGATTTTCGTAAATTAAACGAATTAACTGATCAAGACGTGTACCCAAACATTGACGATATTCTCTCACAATTAGGAAACGCGAAATTCTTCTCCGCACTAGACCTCTCTTCTGGCTTTCATCAAATACCAATGGACGTAACATCAAAGAAATATACAGCTTTTAGTACGCCTCAGGGACATTTTCAATACAATCGAATGCCATTTGGATTGAAAAACGCCCCAGCTACATTCCAACGCATGATGAACACAGCACTTCGCGATTTATTAAATAAATATTGCTTCGTTTATGTAGACAACATCATAATATTCGGAAGTACGATTCAACAACATAACGACAACCTTGCGATTGTATTACAGAGATTAAGAGAATTAGGACAGATAAATGTGAATTCTTAAAACCAGAATTAGAATACCTTGGACACATCATCACACATGAAGGAGTAAAACCAAACCCGAAAAATATATGAACTTTCGCACGTTCACGGAGAGACGCGATCTCGAAGAAGAGCGCCAACGAGAGTCGTAAATTTCCGTTACGATTTACTAATCGACGCCACGAATCGTTCGAGCCCTTATTTCTTGTGGGATAATAAGAGTGGTTAATTGAATATAACGCTGCGATTAACAGGTTATTATGTATTTAAACGATCCAACAACTTCGGTGTAATACAAGAGTGAATGTTTGATAAGACAACTACGAATAAGTACGACCTGAGACTCCGTTCGTGTCATGTATCCTGTCGACTGACTGTATTTGGCTTGTTGACTTCTTGAGGTTCCTTGAACTGTCCTTTGACTAGAGGTGTTATAGACTGCCGCTTCGCTCTTATGTTGTTATGGAGGAAAGCTTGGTGTGGGTGTGCCCTTTGAACGAAGAACGCGGATCCGTTTTTTACACTTTTCGTTAGGGAAGTAAGGGTAACGATCCGCGATACCGGTTGGTTATGATCCACGTTAATGAAACAAGGTATGAGGAAGCCTTCTACTAATGTGGATCGGGAGTGACCTTGTTCCTGGCAAAAACCAGATTTTTTCGGTAGACATATGTTCGTTTTTCCCATTAGATGACTACCCGCTTTCTCCGTGATTTTTAAGAGCGTCTAATAAACGCAAGGACTTTTCCAAAACCCAGTCATAAACCGAAAACACTTATAGGATTAGCATATCCTTCAGGACAAGCAGTTTGACTGGCAAACATGTATGGAGACAATGAAGTTAAAAGTTGACGTTTTATGGTGGGTTCTTGGGTTTATTGAGCGTCGGGATGACTGTAGGTAGGTCGTTGGCTGCCAGGTAACGAGGGATGGAGTGCAGATGTCTCATGCGACGTAACAAGATAGAAGCAGTCAAAGAATTCAAAATTCCCAAAAACCCAGCCGACGTAAAATCATTCTTAGGACTATCAGGATATTATAGAAAATTCATACGTAACTTTTCAAAGGTAGCAAAACCTCTAACCGACCTGACATAGAAAGACACACCTTTTCATTGGACAGACAAATTAAGAAGATACATGGTAACAGAATTAAACCATACTTTTCAGGACGCTCATCTCATGCACAACCTTCGTGCTCGGATTGGAATTAATACCAATTGAAAATAACGCAATTTTCCACGAGAAAATATCTAAAGTCTATTTGTATAATAAAAAGTTAACGTATATATAGGAATAGATGTAAGCGATATATTTAATCACATCGATACGTTAGGAAAACACATAAAAGAGACCCAAAAACATTGTACCACCTCATGTCAAGTAAAACCACAAATACTTTCCTTAACCAACAAGTTTAATAACGTCAAAACGCTAGGAATGCATTTAAGATTACTAACTCATTCTAGAGTTAAGAGAGGATTGATAGACGCTATAGGTTCAATCAGCAAAGCATTTTTCGGAACCTTAGAGTCTGGCGATTTACAATTGATAAACCAGAATATCGACAAACTCTTTTGCGAAGGAAATGAATTAAAAACCATTGTAGCTAACCAAACCGCTCTAACAGTGAAGATTATTTCTATAGAAAGCGCTTTGTCAGAGCTACACTTTCAACTCGATCAAATATTCAATTTAATTTTATTAGGAAAACGAGGAATTATTAGCCCTCAGATCATAAATCATCACACTTTCTTAGAACAATACGCTAAAGCTTTAGAAAATCGCATCATGAATAAATGATTTTCGCCAGAAGAAAATAATTTCCAAAACAGTTTAGACCTCTCTACACTTACACTCTTTGTCCAAAGCGAAAAGATCTTCTTTAAAATTTCAATTCCAACAATAATTGACTCAGAATGGGATATAGAACAGGTATACCCCATACCGACTCAAAAGAACGGAGCATTTCTCGCTCCATTACTTGAACATCCGATATTTTTCCTCAGGATTAACTTATATGAATATAGACCAGATGTATTTGGACAAGCAATGTCTAATCAAACACGAATTGTACATTTGCAAACAAACTCATCCCATACATGACAGACGTTCAAAACACGATTGCGCACCCGAAATAACTAGTGAATACCATGAGATTTTGTAAATTCACAGTCTATAAGATCGTAGAAATAACTTTTATACAACTCAAAAACGAAAATCACTCCATGGCTATACCAGAAAAACCAATAGAACTCAATATATTCTCTGAAGAAGGACATCAAATTGTCAAACTGAAGCAACCCTCTCTGTTGAAAACTAAAATAACTGTAGATATATTGTATGGAAACAACTATATGAGAATCAGTGGAAATCGCAAGAGCATTTCTTACGATATTAAGATCAAAACTATGAATATAACTAATAACGTAGATTTATCCTCAATGCCTGATACCTTAGAAAAGACTGCTAAAGTAATAAGTAACCTAAATGGTTATACTGATACCTTGAATCAAATAGAAGATAGAGCCAATCAATTAACTTTTTCGCACAGAATGACACAAATTAAAACTTGGGGTCTCACTACGTTGCAAGTTATAGAATACATATCCATTGGACTCATATGCTTGTATCTACTTAATAAGATAGGACTGTCAAAACTATGTATTCACATATTTTGCTGCAAAATTAAGAAAAACACCGTTAGTAACACACCTAACGTTAGTACTGCAACACCTTCCGCCCGTATAAACATTTACACACCGATGTTACCTGGAACAGAAAGAGAATCAAGAGTAAGTTTTGAATTATCAACACCTCCCAAGGCCAAATTTCATCTATCGATACTGAAGAAACACTAAGATTTTGGAGGACCAAAATCAATCTAAGGAGGGGGGTTTGTGACATCAATCACATCTCAACCTATATCAGAGATAAGACATTGACTCCGAGCTTCAGACTCCCTTGAACACATCACCATCTTATCATCATAGCCGATGATAACGCATATAAGCCGAGACTCCAGTCAGCTCGGGCAGTTCTTGTTCTAGTTCCTGTCCTTGCGCAGCCCATTTATCCGGTTCAGTGTCATTCTGCTTCTTGTAATGCTAAATTTATAATAAAGTTCGATAAAAGAAAATTAATAGTTGGGTTACGACTCAGCATTCTTTTCTCTTATCATCCAACCCTGAAGTTTACGTGACAATTGCGAAGTTTAAACATATTCCCGAGATATGGTTTAATTGTGGAGAAGGGTTGCTAAAAATGGATTTGAGGGACAAATCGAGGTATATTATGCAGAGAGCATTGCAATCTTTGCCAGAATCTAAACGTATGTACACAACAGAAATAAGATGTCATAAAGAATAAAATATTAATACAATATAAATTTTACAGATGTAAATCTATGCCACCTACAATGGTAAGATTTGCGATTATAGAGAACAAATTTCGGGATAAAGAGAGAGCACAAACTCTGTTTGTGCAAATTCTCAGTTCTTATCCGAAACGGGTGGATATATGGTCTTGTTATATTAATTCCCTAGTTAAATCTAATGATATTGATATAGCAAGGTAAAAATATTTTTTCAACTATATTTTGTCTCTTTAATTTCATAGGGAATTTACCTTCTAGCAATTTGTATTTACAGGAAAGTTCTAAAGAGAGCAGTTGTTTAGACATTACCGCCTAGAAAGATGCGGATCCTCTTTAAAAAATTCATCAATTTTGAAGAACAGCATGGTACTCAGGAAGACGTGATTCGTGTTCAACAAATGGCTGTAGAATATATAGAGAAGCAGTATACAAAATGATCGAAAATAATAAAACATTTTGACAAGTATTTCATTACATCATGTGTGCAAAACCTTAATTACACAATATCTAAAACTGCTCAGTTATGTAAAGTTTTCTACCACATATGCAAAATATTATTAATATCGATACATATAAAAATGAAAAAAGTAATAATAAACTGACATATTTATAATTTCGCTGATCTCGAGTGCGTCCTTGTTATTGATTATTCTGTAATGACAAAACCAGGAATATGTCTAATCAAATATTTTTTAGTATGTTTGGGACGCGACTGCTCCACTGTACAGCAATAGTTTTAGCTGACCGATCGTTACAACCACGTCCGCGCTATTGACTTCTTCAGGTCTCGGCAACATTTGAATTGTGCCTGAAATTGTACAAGTTGGTTTTGTAGATACTCAGGTAGATAGCCTTGTCCAAGAAGTCTTCGTTTTTGTACTTGCCGTTCGTGGTTATTACGTTTTGCGTCTATCTTCTTAAGTATCTTTGTTGAAGTAATCCATGCTGCATCCTGAAGACAGTAAATACTGTAGATTTATATTGTTTCGACTCGAGATCTCTACCTGATTCATTTATATGATGCTCTGTATGAAGTGTATCGTCGATCAATTTGAAGAGAGACACTATTTGAATTTTTGAACGAACTACAAATTTTTAATAGTTAGTAGCCAAAACTGAAAAGCTAAATCAAGGACCGCGCGGTCACCGTCACTTCTTCATAAATGTAGTCATAGACTACGGACATAGAAATATGGATAGTACCATAGGTCTATGGTATATTCATCTCTGGATATAATATTCGTGATTCGTGATGTAGTCACACGTGGGTTGCCTCGTTGCTTATTGCCCCGGTTTAATCGGTCCCTCCAGCTGATTTAGGACCAGTTTTCTGCAGCTTATGAAGCATAAAAATCAGAGATTGTTCAAGAATTTTGAAGATAAATCTGTCTTATACTGTTCATTCTAAAACAAAACGATATATCTCATTAAGTTCCTCGGAATAAAACATTATGCCTATTTGCATGGTAAGGTTTGCTTTCGAAAAGAAATACTATGTACAAGACAAGTTGTGAGATAATAATAACCAAAAAGAGTTGATATTTTTCATTTCATAGAGTGCTTACTTCATAAATAAAATTTTGGGAATGTCCTGGAGAAAGTACTTGTTACGTTCAGATGCTGGCAAAGATTGCAATGCTCTCTGCATAATATGCCCCCATTTGTCCTTCAAACCCATTTTTAATAATCCTTCTCCACAATTAAACCATGTCTCGGGAATATGCTTAAACTTCCCAATCATGGTATTAATTGTTTCCTCTAATTCCATCTGCCTGTCAGCCACGACATGAACAGTCAGCATGTGACTGTATATCTTCAGTGAGTCGTTAGACCTCACTGCCTCTTGAAAAACATTCTTTAATGATTCTGGAATTTCAAATTTAGATTCTAAATTCAACCAAGCCTTCCAAACGTTTAATCTTTTCTTCTCTTCCCTGAAATTAATCGTTTTCGCCACTCTTCCTGCAACTGCTCTTGCTTTCTCGACTTCTATTGTTTATAAATGATATATCATATACTGTAACCATACTATTGAACTGTCTGTACTAGCTAAAACTAATCTGTCGAAGTGATCTACAGAATTTAGTAACTGGTTATTGGCGAATGCTTCTTCTCTTTAACGAATTTCACTTTCCTTCTGTCTTTCTCGTTCTCGACGTTCAGCGGAACTTAATTTCCTATTTCTCAAATTTAGCTTTTCCTCTACTGCATCTTCAGTATCGTTAGATAACTCTTTATCCTGAATGAGAGTTAAATCAGGGTTGTCATCCCAGTAAAATCCACAGGCCGATATCCTTGGCTTCTGCTCTTTATCCTCATAATTAATATTGTTAAGTGCATATCTCAAATCTTTTTCGGAAAGTTTGGTATCTTCCAGTTTAATCTTTTCTTTTTCTGCTCGTTCAACACACATTCTCTTTGAATATTTCTGTTCTAAATCTTTCTCTGGTTTTTCTCTGTTTCGTTTCCTTTTGTTTTTCATCTTTGCTATTTTCTGTAACTTTTCCATTTTTATTCCTTTGGCGAGTACCATGTTCTCTTGATTTTGTTTCTTTCTTTTTAAGTTATTAATATCATCCGATTTCTCTTTCACACAATAATGAAAGATAGTGTCACGTAGAAGACACAGGAAATCGCAAAATTAACGGATCATGCCGTTTGAATTTGAAGTGTGTAGGTCGTGATAGGTGCCAAAAAAACATTCAGATATTTAAATAGTATATTTATTAACAATTCTCACTTTGACTCTTTGCGTTGAACTCGCGATTACACTTTGCGATTCGCAATTCTCGGTTACAACTGGTAGACGATGAGTTAAGATAGCGATTGAGCAGAGTGCGTGATATAAGTTAAGATGATGACTACTCAGGGAACGTAGAGGAACTTTCTGTGACGATGACGCTGCAGAGGTGTGGCTAAGAGTACGAGATAATCGGATTCGTTAAGGAAAGTTTTCGTTAGGAAATTGAGGGAAATGTACGTCACTTTTAATTAGTTAATCTACCAGATTGGTGGGTGAGAAAGAATGCTAGCCACCCACGAGAGAAAATTGCTAGCGGGAAGCATCATACGTGAGATTTCCCGTACATTTCCGGAGTAGATAATAAATTAAGGAATACCAAAACTAAAAGATATTTGTTCGGTTTGAAGAACCTTATCTAGAGAAATCCTGCGAGAACCAATGTAACAAGGATAATAAAATATTTTGACACATATTTTTTTACAGGATGTCAGCAAAAACTTAATTACACAATATCTAAGAATATTTTGAAAGTTTACTTCTATTTTATTTCTACATACGCAAAAACATACTGTTAATATTGATATATACAGTGGCTTGGTAAAGTATTTACATTTGTTGTTATTGTTACGTCGCGCGGAACATCTGCACGCCAGCCCTCGCTACCTGGCCGCCAACGGTCAACCTACAGCCATCCCGATTCTCAACAGACCCAATGACCCACCATAAAGACATTAGCCTTTAGCTGCATTGTCTCCACACATGTTTGCCAGTCTAATTGCATGCCTAGAGAATTCTGTAATTCTAGAAGTATTTTCAGTTTATGGCTGGGTCTTGGAAAAGTCCTTGAGTTTATTAGGCGCTCTTAAGAATCACGGAGAAAGCGGACAGTCACCAGATGGGAAAA
>NC_057777.1:11562714-11564028 GCF_014825855.1 Bombus pyrosoma | reverse complement strand
TGGTATTACGATATAACGTATAACGATATGTGGTATTACGTTATAACGTATAACGTTAAGTAGTATTATGATATAACGTATAACGTTATATGGTATTACGATATAACGTATAACGATATGTGGTATTACGTTGTAACGTATAACGTTATATGGTATTACGATATAACGTATAACGATATGTGATATTACGTTATAACGTCTAACGTTATATAGTATTACGATATAACGTGTAACGTTATATAGTATTATGATATATAGTATAACGTTATATCGTATTATGATATATAGTATAACGTTATATGGTACTACGATATAACGTATAACGTTATATGATATTACGATATAACGCATAACGTTATATGGCATTACCGTATAACGGATAACGTTATATGGTATTACGATATAACGTATAACGTTATATGGTATTACGATATAACGTATAACGATATGTGGTATTACGTTATAACATATAACGTTAAGTAGTATTATGATATAACGTATAACGTTATGTGGTATAACGATATAACGTATAACGATATGTGGTATTACGATATAACGTATAACGATATGTGGTATTACGTTGTAATCAATAACGTTATATGATATTACGTTATAACGTATAACGTTATAGAATATTATGATATAACGTATAACGTCATGTAGTATTACGATATAACGTACAAAGTTATATAGTATTATGATATAACGTATAACGTTATATAGTATTATGATATAACGTATAACGTTTTATAGTATTACAGTAAAACGTATAACGTTACATAATATTACGATATAACGTATAACGATATATGGTATTACGATATAACGTATAACGTTATATAGTATTATCATGTAACGTATAACGTTATATAGTATTACGATATAACGTATAACGTTATATGGTATTACGATATAACGTATAACGATATGTGTTATTATGTTATAACATATAGCGTTAAGTAGTATTATAATATAACGTATAACGTCATATAGTATTACAATATAACGTATAAAGTTATATAGTATTATGATATAACGTATAACGTTATATCGTAATATGATATATAGTATAACGTTCAATAGTATTACGATATAACGTATAACGTTATATGATGTTACGATATAACGTATAACGATATGTGGTATTACGATATAACGTATAACGATATGTGGTATTACGTTGTAATCAATAACGTTATATGGTATTACGTTATAACGTATAACGTTATAGAATATTATGATATAACGTATAACGTCATGTAGTACTACGATATAACTTATAACGTTATATAGTATTACGATATAACGTATAAC
>NC_057777.1:11561093-11562214 GCF_014825855.1 Bombus pyrosoma | reverse complement strand
GCTTCTGGAAATTACAGTTGTAAACGCTTTAATAGTTTACAAGATTACAACAAAGAAGGATACAAATATCAGAAAATTTAGAGAATTATTAGTTATGAAATTATTAGGGCTGACTGATAATGTAATATAGTCTTCTGTTTAACGTAGATATCATAATATTATCATCCGAAAAAATGCTTCTGGACTGTTGAGGTTATCTGATAGAGGAACGCGTGGATAAATTTATAATAGAAAAATATATTGAAGTAAGTATAAGTATAAGTATAGGTATAGTACATGTTGATCCAGATCCTCACTCTAGCAGTGTTACATTATAATAGAACATAATAGGGAGCAGGTTGATACATTGACAGCAGAGGACATTACCAAAAAATTAACCTTGGTGTGTAACTCTAGCTGAGAGTTACAAGAAACAGCAATAAAAGTCTACTTATAGCTCTTTTGTTTCTAGACCTTGTGACTCAAACACAACATTCATATTCAAGGACACAATAATATGGACCTCTCCTTTTCGTTAACTTTTTTGCTTCACCAAGTTTTATTTTCATCGTAACAGCGGTGTCCAGGTCACGGGTATACAAAAGAAAAAGATGTAGAGTTTTTCTAGAAGTAAATACTTCAACAAGGACAAAGCATTATATTGTAAATAATTTTTTTAATAAACCATGTTTCTATATTACTTTTATAACAGTTTAACAGTCTTATTATTGTTGACAATTGTGGATCTTAGTCGCCGAATCAGGAGTGACTCACGTTTTTTGCCTCGGGGCATTGACAACGTTTCGATATACGAGATATAAAAGTAAACAAACTCCGGACAAAACAATTTTGCCACTACGTGCCACCGTCAACAGGAGTCGAATTCAAACTTTCCTGTACTTGGTAACATTCGTATTTTTGTTCATAATAATTAATGAAACAGTAGGAACATAATTTTGGCAAATTTACCACAATAAGGCATTATAGGTATTAGTGCAAAGGCCAAACACGACTGCTTATCCCAAAAAGCCAATATCAAAATATTAAACAAAAATATTAGATTTTCAAACAATAATAAGTAATCTTTATTAATATTAATAATAAAACAACGAAATATGCTTTGACATTCTCTGTGAATTATT
>NC_057777.1:11513772-11560593 GCF_014825855.1 Bombus pyrosoma | reverse complement strand
ACGGAGAAAGCGGACAGTCACCAGATGGGAAAAGCTAACACATGTCCATCGGAAAAGACTGTTTCTTTCTTCAGGAGCAAAGTCCACCCCCGCTCTACGTTGGTAGGAATCTTCTGCATATTCTGTTCATTAGAGTGGGTCATCACCAATCAGCATCGCGGATCGTTACCCTCACTTCCTGGACGAAAAGTGTGAACAATGAATCCGCGTTCATCAGTCAAAGGGCACACCCACACCAAGCTTTCCTCCGTTGACACCTTAAGGGCAGTCCAACACTCTCGAGCAGGCGCTCAAGCAGTCATCAACAGTTATACTCCCGGCAGTCGTAGTCCTAGTCTTAGTCTTAGTCGCAGTCTTAGTTTTAGTCGAGTTCAGTTGCTCACTCTCTCCAAATCAGTCCCATTCCGACTCCAATTCCAAGTCCAGCACTCTCGAGCGAGTGCTCAAGTCGTCGAGTCCAGTCTCTCAAGCTCACTCATTCACCACGAGTTTCATACCTTAAATCAGTCATATATACGCATCGGAGTAACCATTGTTCTTATATAAAGTTGTTGTAATAAACATTATTCTATACCTGTTAATTCAGTGTAATTTCAGTTGAACCACCCCTATTATCGTAACAGAAATCAGGGGATCGATCATTTCGTGGCGTCGATTATTTAATCGTAACGGGAATTTACGACTCCCGTTGACGTGTTTTCTTGCGATCGCGTCTCCCCGCGAGTGGTCGAAAGAGTTATTAACAGCAAATTGGTTTTGGGTTCATAATTAATAGATTCATACAGATTCAATTTTACTTTCTATATTTCACCACCTCGTGCAAAATGTTTGAACACACCGGATACACTTAGATAATTAACACGTGGTCGACTCCTAAGACAAAAGAGCGTCGTTAGAAGTCATACTAACTTAGCTTGTAGGAACTAACGATCATACCAACATAACGTTTCTCAACATTTGCCACAGAAAACTTTCATATTCGTATTCTATGTTGTATATAAAACATATTGCAATTTTGTTAACACTATAATGAGATTGCCCTATTTATATTGTCAATTTGAAAATACATATAAAAGTTACAGAATATTTAATATAAACTTATATTTAATATAAAATTAATGTACAGTATGTATAGTCACCTTAAACGTATAATGTATTGTATTAAAAATGGTTCCACTGAATACTGAGACTTACTAATGTTATGAATAATTGCTTATTTAAATATTTTTATAATCTCTGCAAAATATATGTACATGTACTTGTACTAAATATCTTATAATTTCTGCATTCATTTTCAGAATCATTTCAGATTTTAAAAATATAATTATGATAGTTCGATGTCATCACAGCATTAATGAAATTTGAAAATGTTTCGTATAATATGCATATGTAATCATAAAAGATTTATCTATACCTTCAGAAGCCACGGTATAAAAGTGAAAGAATAAAATAAATTGACACGTTCTAATTATTTTCTTCACTTTGCGTCAATGTTTCCAGAGGAATACAGTTAATTTCTTCAGATCTGCTCAAGTTACGATTAGAATACTATCGGAAACCGAGGAATTATAAGTATGGCGTCCAATAATCAGTGTTAAAGTTTTTTTTAATATGACCTACATAAATTGATAGTTAAAGATAAGTTTGAATCGATCGATAGACGAATTTAAAATTGGAATAATTTGGTGCGATAAACGTGATTGCTAATCAAAATCCTCTTATAATCCTTGAGTGGCAGTATTGGCTTCGAAGTTTCACCCTAGGCAAACGAGACAGCATTTTCTTGTGCGCTACCGCAGAATGCGGTATTCGCGGAAGCGACGGCTGTCAACGCGGAAATCGGTAATACTGTAATCGCCATATTGTTTCTACACACGTTGTGTTAGCGAAGTCAGCGGTGATAATGTCGTGATGTCTCAAGTGTTTAATAAGCTAGAAGAGGGAAGCGTGGAAAAAGGTAAATAACTCGAGTAGCAAACTCGGTCGGCAGCGAATCCACGCTCGTACCAAATCGTTTTTTTTTATTATTTATTGAAATTTTACAATTTGTCCAGTGGGACATTTGGTAAAATATTATACTTTAAATATACATAGCATGTGGGAATTTTTCAGATTACCGAATTTTCGAAAATTTGATATTGACTCAAATCCTAAAGATCAAATAACTTCGTGAAAACTTTAATCCAATATACGATGAAAAAATGTTCATCGTGTTATTAAATAGGTTTGGAGTTTGATATTTAATTGATTCACACAGATTAAGTTTTTACGTTCTGCATTTTACCATCGTGTACAGCCATCTGAACACATCGGATACACTTAGATAATTAACACGTGGTCGACATTTAAGACAAAGGAGCGTCGTTAGTAGTTGCACCAACTTAGTTTGTAGGAACTAGTGATCATACACTTAACTTTTCCTCAACACATCGTACATAAAAATTATAGTATACCATAATACAAATTAATGATGTATATCTGTTTTCGCAATGTGAATATAATATGGTTGCATTTGTTGGGGTTTGCTTTTATTTGTTTAACTTGCAGCCACTTTTCTATTTTTGTGATGTGTTCTTGTAGTAATGTGACTGCTGTTTCTGTGTAGTGTGCCTGACTAGTACAGCTCTATCGTCCGCGAATGTCAGTATTTTGCTACTGGTAGTTGTTGATATGTTGGCCGTGTATAGTATGTATAGTATTGGTCCTAGGACACTTCCTTGCAGAACTCCTGCCTTAATATCTTTAACTTCAGAGTATGTTTCCTTGATTTTTATTACGAAGGTTCTGCTGCTTAAGTAGTATTTTATTAATTGGTATTGTTGAAGGTCACTGCCTTTAAGAAAACTCTACATCTGGTCTTTTTAGCTTTCTAAAGCATTGACGCCATCGACAGCGCATAAACAAAAGACTGCGACGAAGGCAGGCCATAAACAGTCGAAAGGCGTCGTTGGCTTCAGGGTTTTTCAGTTATAGAGTAACACTGCTAGCGTGCGGATCTGGACCAGCTCATATTATTATTTCAACTTTTGTATCTTTTTCACTTCCGTATTTCAAATATATTTTCTACCTTATAATTTATCCACGCGTCTCTCTCATTATACATCTAATAACCTCAACAGGTATATTTGCTCCGGGAATTGTTTTCTGATTGTTTGTAGCAGGCTTTCGTGGTTTATTTTGTCAAATGCTTTCTCAATGTCCATAAAAAAGGCTGTACAGTATTGTTTGTTTTCTAATGCTAGTATTATTTCATTAATAAGCCTGTGCATTTGCTCTGTCGTTGAGTGTTTGTTTCTGAATCCAAATTGGTGATCTGGTATTAATTTTTCCTTCTCTATTATTGGTTTTAGGCGGACGTATATTATTTTTTCTAGTATTTTTGAAAACACAGAAAGTAGCGATATTGGTCTGTAAGATGCTGTTTGGTGTGGGCCTTTGCCTGGTTCAGGTAGCATTATGATCTGTGCTAGTTTCCATAGTTTAGGATAGTATTGAATTCTTAGTATTGCATTGTATATTATTGTCATTAGTCGTATCGCTTTTGGAGGAAGGTTGTTCAAGATTTTACCATTGATTAGGTCGATTCCTGGTGCTTTATTGTGTTTTGTTTTTTCGATTATGTTCCTAATTTCTTGTGCTGTTGTTTTAGGTATGGTGTATTGCTTGTCAGTTGAGGTACTAGTGGTTGGCGCATCCTCGTCCGTATGACAATTGAGATTGCTGTTGTTGATGTCATGTGGTGTAAATGTGTTGCATAGGTGGTTGGAAAATTCTTCAGCTTGCTCTTCGTTGCTTCTTGCCCATGTGTTATCTGCTTTTCTGATTGCTGGGACTAGTTTTATTGGCTTCTTTATTTTTTTCGTGGATTTCCATAGGGAATAGTTGGAATAGTCTCTATGAACTTTGTGAATTCGTTATTATTGTGCTCTTTTATTTTGTTTTTTATATTCTTGACAAGTTTGTTTGTTTTTTGTTTTCTCGTGATCTATGTTTTTGCCATTTGGCTTTCGCTTTTCTCTTTTCTCTAATTTTTTCAAGGATGTCTGGCGGAATTAATTTTGTTTGTCTTTTGGTTGCTTCAGGTATGGTGGTTGCCCATACTGTTTCTTGAATAGTTTCTGTAGATGTTGTTACTGCCTGTTCAATGTGTTCGGGCGTTTTCAATGGGATGATGCAATTGATTTTGCTCTCGATTATTTCTTTAAATGTTTGCCATTTGGTGGTTTTATTGCATAGTGTCTCTGGATTGTTATAAAGTATTGGTTTGTTTCTGTATGCAATTATTATGGGTGTATGATCGGAGCTAAGCTCGAGGCTGGGTGCTATTTTTAGTTTATTTACGTTTAGTCCCTCTGTAACTGCAAAATCGAGTAGGTCAAGTATTTTGCTCAGGTCTGTCGGCCAGTATGTCGGTCTTCCTGTGGATAGTATATTGAGGTTATTGTTTCTAATGTGTTTTTCCAGGGTTGTTCCTCGAGGTGAAGTAATTTTTTATCCCCATAGTGTGTTCTTTGAGTTATAGTCTCCCGCTGCGATATACTTGTCACCTAAATGTTGAAAGTACTCTTCCCACATTTGCGTTGTAATTTTGTGTCGCGGCGGTACATATACTGTTGACAACTGAAAATGATTGCTGCTAGTTTGTACCGTAACGGTGGTTGCTTGGATATATTCCTTCCTGACTTGGCTGTGTAAATAGTGTTTTATGTCGTTTTTTATTATCACTGCGGTCCCTCCGTGTGCTTTTCCTGAGGGGTGTGCGGTATCATATATAGTGTAGTACGGTATTTTCATGTAGCTTTTTGAAGTGTGTTTCTGAAACAAGTAGTATTTCGATATTGTTGTTGTACAGGAATGTTTTAGTTTCTAGGGCCCTATGTTGTAGGCGGTTTGAGTTACAGGCTGCTATTTTTAGCGTGTCCGTTTTTATTTTTTGCAGGATATTGGAGGCCCTTGAAATTTTTCGAGGTACTTCGTTGCCCCATGCCCCCAGACTCAGGCACGGTGTGTTACGGGGACGCCACGTTGGTCTTGGCTGGAGGGCGCTGGTGGCACGAGATGCTGGAGAGCTTGCCGCCGCTTGCCTGATGCGGGCTATACGCAGGCTGGGCCTGAGGGTGTCCCCCAGCCAAGCCGGCGGCAGTATGGTTTTATGACTACCGACGTAGGGGGACTCCCCGGCCTAATCTGTGTTTGGACATAAGCTGAGAGGAGGTTGAGGTTGGACCTCAGATGAAATACTTGGACCTCACCATCGACAGTCAATGGACGTTCGGGCCGCACTTCAAACTCCTGGCTCCCAAAGTGACGACGACAGCCAACGACTGTGTGAGGGAGTCATCCGTTCTCAGGTCCTGTACGCGGCTCCGGTATGGGCAGAGGATCTGATGAGAAGTCTACTCTGCTGAGGAGGCTTGATAGGACGACCACCATTTCCCTCTCGTAAGGGGATACCGGACGATATCATATGCGTCGACCACTTTCCTGGCAGTGCCTCCTCCGTTCGAGCTCCAGGCCCCAGCGCTCCGACGAGTGTATCATCAACTGCGGGGCCTGTGCTCGGGCGGGGATACGCTCTCTAGCGGCCGGTCGGTTCGCGACGTCCGGGGAGGCAAGGTTCGAGACCTGGGAACGATGGCGCATTCAGCTCGCCGCCTAGGATGCGGTGCAGCCTCATAGAGCCGTTGCAGCGGTCCTACCGAACTGGGAGCCCTGGACGCAGGTGCTCACCGAGTACGGAGCGTTCGGGAAATTCCTGCTAAGAATTCGGAGAGAGGTGACTAGTACGCGCCACCACTGCGAGGAAGAGGAAAACACGGCATAGCACACGCTGGAGTTCTGCCCGGCGTGGGAGGAACCGCGCCGTGTCCTACGACTCGCCATCGGCGAGAGTTTGGCCCGCGAGGCGATCGTAGAAGCCATTCTGAGGGGGCAACAAGAGTACATCTTTATCCGTTCCTACTGCGAGCAAGTCATGCTTGCAAAGGAGCGGGCCGAGAGAGAAATGCAGTAAGGACGACATCCATCGAGAGTGCCGTCACGCCGAAGAGGGTCTGATCTTGCACGACTTGCACGAGGGACTTGCACGATGGCCCAGGCAGCAAGGCGTTTGGAGGATTGGTCTATTCTTAACGACCCAATCAACCAAGGATGACTCTCGATTACATCAGGGAGAAGATGGAGTGCCCCAGCAGTAATACAAAAAGATGGTCCCGGGGCTCTCCTACCAATCGTCAGGACGACCACCGTGGAGGTCTTAGCCGGTACGAATCCGGTACTACCTGGCGCCCTCCTCCGGAGGTCGCGGGGGATGAAGGTTTCCTCCACGAAAAAAAAGTGTTAACATAAACTTGTATGTTTCACAATATTTAAAAATAATATAATGAACACGCCACAAATTATTTAATGATTATACAATTAGTTTGTTACTAATTCGACCCGATTTTATAATATTTCTTGATGCATTCGTTAGACTAAGCGACTTTAATTTTATTCGTCAGAACCTCTCGATGCATTCCGTTTGAATACTCAAATGATACTGATTGTCCGTTGATTTTTTCTTTGTCTTCTCTGGGAAACGACCTCCACTACACTCGGGTCACGCCACCGTTTGCTCCTATGATCACGTATGCCACCTTCTTTGTGCAGAAAAATGTCATGGAGAATGCAAGGAAGGAATTACCTTGCACTTGTAAAGTTCCAGAAACTTTTGAAGAGTTACAAGAATTTTTGCAAAATTACGATGCTGATTACCAGTCAAGTATCATAGATAGTATAATTAAGTATAATCATTGGTCACCGAATAACACAGATAAAGAAAAGTTATCAAATCTAATTTTCTTTTTTGTTCCAACTCATAATTGATCATGTTATAGGGAATGATGTTGAAAGTACAGTTAAAGGTTTCCAAATTATTAATAGGTGATATATAACTTTCTAATAAAATTTAGTTACTTGTATTATGCCTATATTATATTACACATATTTATTTCAGATTGTCTCCTTTCTTTCAGAGTTCTCCTTTCACGATCTTGCTCATCCAAATCCATGGAATGCCAAATTTGTTATACAAGGAATAATCAACGAAGAGCATCACGACTTTGAGAAAAATAAGAAGAATTACCCTGGCCTAGATACAGTATGTTTAACGTATAATTATATTAAAAATATATTTTCAACAGTATTAATTATAATCTTTTAATAAACATCTTTTTTTCAGCTTATTTTCTTCAAATTGGATCCTTTGGTATTTTCAACGTCTGATTTCAGACATCCTGTAACTACCGCCTGCGCAATATTTATGTTTGAAATACTATATAGATGTAGTATTAAAAATAAAATAGATATTTCAAAGGGTCTTTTTATACTTACTCTTATATTAGAGGTAATTGCTACTACTACTGTCATATTTTTATAATCGAACATATCATGTAGAAACGGAATACGCTGTATTAATAATATTCCATTCACATTCACAATGTGCGGTATTAATTAAACGATTTGCTCCATCCGTGATAAATTTCTTACACGCAATAATTTACGTATCCACCCCTAAACACTTAATTCAAGGAATAAAAATGAGACCAGCCTTCAAAGCAATAGAAAACTGGAGAAATTTATTAATACTTGATGAAGATCGTGCTAAGTTTAATACTGATCCAAGTGGCATTTATTTGAAAGCGTCCAATCTGATAGATGGCCCCATAGATGATGATTTCAGAATAAGAGCCTTATTAATGGCTGTAAATATATTGCGTGAATTTAAAAGTCATCTAGAAGAACTGCAAGCCGTGTATTAAATATTTGAACCAATTTTAAAATTACTTAAATCAAATTCTTTTGACAAACGTGAAGAAACATATTATGCAATTACGAAAAGGTTTGGAAGAACTAAAGAACAAAAAATTAGAATACATTATGGTTGAAAAGAAGAAACCAAAACCATTAAGAGTATACGAGCCGTGAATTGAAGCAGTGTATGTAAAAATCGAATTTGTAATTTCAAATCACGCCGTTTTATAAATTCAAAAATATTATTAAGTTTTGTATATTCTTTACAGGTAGGACGGTAAGAAACATAAGACTGTGTCCAGGGAGAATGCTGAAAGAGAAAAATTGTTGCACAAGAATAAAGAAGAAATGAAAGGTGCTTTGCGTGAAATACGAAGAGACAGAGCTTTCTTAAAGAAACTACAAATAAAACAACAGAATAAGATCGATGAAGAACGTAAGCGCAAGGTGAAAGAAATCTTTGGCGAAGCTTCAGTGCAACAGAGTGAATTAGAGAAATTAAAACGGAAGAAGTAATAGTAATAGAACAGCGGCGCATTGCGGAGTCGGTGTATATTGCATTTCTTAGACAATATTGGTACTTTGAATAATTTTGTGCGATTGTACGCAACGATGACCTCGGATATAACGGATCGTGATCACTATATTAACGTTTTTTAAGGTTCTTCCAATTTCATTAACTGTAATAAATGTAAATAAACGTTTTCATAATAAGTAAATCTTTTAACCCATTTCGTTTGTGAAAACAATATTGTAATTCTATCAGACTGAGGTAATTCCTTATGGAAAAATCTATCAGGAAAGGAAATAAAATTCTCACGTGCGATGCTTAGTTCTGAAGAAAAACGAGTTCGAATTTTTGTCGAGTGTGCTTGAAGTTCGCTAATTATAACATAAAATTTTCGTATGACACTTCGTTTTTGCGAAAATCGAGTTTGAAAATTTATTAAGTATATTTGGACATTGCTAATTCCAGTCTAGGTAGAAGTAAATAATCAGATTATTCTACATGTGAAAATAAGTCGGAAATGTAAAATAAAATTGATGTCGATCTGGGATTGATGTCGAGATTGTTGGTATAATCAGAAACGTCGATGTGCGTTGGTAGGTGTCGTTACTGAATGTAGTCGTGGTTGTAATGAAGGGTTTCGAGGCCATCGTTAAGGTGTCGAGGGCTCCGATTGGGATAGAACATTCATGTTGAGGGAGTCCTAATGAGTTTGCAAGCTGTTCGGTTATGAAATCCATACTGGAACCAGTGTCTAACAGTCCTCGGAAACGCACTGGCTGGATTTTGTCGTTTAGCATATTGACGCGTGCAGTGATTAATAGATCGTTAGATAATGCATTGTATGAAGTTGTGGTCAGTGAGTCAGTCTCCCTTGTGGCGCCTGCCCGTCACCGTTATTGTTTGATCTGTCGTTGAGGATTGGGTGATAGACTAGAACATGGATGATTTAATGGAGCCTTCCGGATGCATGAACGTGTCGTCGGAGGTGTCTGGTCGCCAGTGATGTTCCGATCCTTAATTCGAGAGTCGGATCCATGTAACGGCGTGTGATTTCAGTGCCCGCATATGCGACAGGATCCGGCGTTACAATGTGGAAGTGTGTGTCCTGTCATCAAGCAATTTGTACAAGCTGATACTTCTTCAGCGGCTATAAGACGTTCTCCGATGGTTTTCATCCTGAAGGTGCTGCAGCTCCAAATTTTATGTGGTCCACAGCAAATTGGACAGAACGACGGAGATTGCGACGTGATAAATACATGCCCCCGTGATTGACGTGTCGTTCTTATAGGCTCTATGACCTGACAGCTATCTTTTAAAAACTTCAGGAGTTTCTTGAACGTGGGGAATGGTGTGTATTGTGTTTTGTTCTTCCATATTAACTCAGTTTCACGATCTAATTTATGATGTGAATAAATACAGCAGCAAGGAATCTGCGGTCGGTTGTCGGAGAGCTTCCAAGGTAGTCCTTGTAGTGGGTCTCTATCTTGGTTGTATAGGACTATAAGTCTCGATGTGATGCCCGTGATAAGGGGGCCGTGTGAATCATCTCCTTCAAATGTTTCTCCACAACTTTAGCTGGTTTATTATATCGTTGTTCCAATATATCCCAAGCAGCCGAGTAATCGACGACCGCGTTGCTTAACGATGCTATAGCGAGAGCCGCTTTATGTGTTAAAAAAGAGCGGAGATACATCGATCGTTTACAATCGCGAATATGAGGGTTGTCGTGAACTGTGAAGCGAAATTGATCCGCCAAATCTGGCCAAGCTTCGTAAGCTCCCGAAAATGTGGGGAGTTCAATTTTCGGCAAATCGACGGAATCTGTCCCTCCTGTGCACGGTGAGTTTGTTACATTCCTTTCAGTTATTGGCTCTGATCTCTGCTTTTCCTTGTCGATGATATCTACTGCGTATTCCGACATGTCGTAGAACATTTCTTTTACATCAACGCGGTCATTTAGTGGTATACTTTCATCCATATTGTCGAGATCATATTGACTTTTCTTAAACGCTTCGTAATCTATTTCTAAATCTTCCAAATAACGTTGAGTGGTGGCTATGGACTTCCCTTCCTCATATTTATCGAGAAGAACTCGACATTTCACTAAATCTGCCCTGAAACTTTCTTGTTTACGTTTCAACTGCTTTGTGGGCTCTTCTAGATTAGGTGCTAGAGTGGGTTTGAATGAATTGAGCAAGCTTATCTGGTGTTTGCGATACGGACGTTGGTCCGATTATCGGTTGCTGCTCGTTACTGTGTGCTTATCGAGGAAGGCGTTCCTTCCCGAAGATTGACCCTCTTATTGTTGTAAGATTGGAGTTGTTCGAATTCGTTATGCTGATGGTTGTCCAGCTGCGGCGGGAGGTTGCATGTTTGCGTTCATTGACCAATGGTTATACCTCTTCGAAGGTGACGCTCCTGACGTCCCTGACTTCGCCATAGTGATAACGCTCCCGCTGCTGGTTTTGATGCATTCACGTGGCACTGTGTAGTCACCGGTAAGTACACTTTTCACTTGACACGTGATTCGGCTCGAAGGACCAAAATGTTGCGATTGAACGCGGAGAGACGTAGCATTAGCCTCGTCTGCTTTCGGCACGGTCGATCGATGCTTAAAAAGCGTCGTAACCACAGTGGTGCGTTGAGTTTTTGGATCTCGTAAGTGGAGGGTAGTACTCACTTGGCACGGCAGGTCTTTTTATTGCGAAAACCAACGGTGTCGATGCAGAGAGACGCGCACGGGTCTGTCAGGCGGTCGCTACCTTGGTATGGGGCCCAATTATTCAGGGCAGGGTTATAGAATCATCATTAACCTGGTGCCGATGTAGGAGCTGGTGGTGCCACCTGTACGTACAAGTAACGATACGTAGCCTTAGATGAGTATATTGAACGTGTCGTGCCATCTCGGTACTATTACAAGCCATGACAGTTAGGTATTCGAGCACCGAGTGACACCTGTGGAGCTGGGCTCGTACTACGGTGTAGCGAGAGCCATATGATAAGCTGCAGTGTTAAGAGTACTTATTCTCTTCACTTTTGCCTAACGCCCTTTTAGGTTAAGATTGGGAGAGTGGGTCCTTTCCAATTATATGAATTAACAGCATGAAATACGTTGGATTGGGAGGAATTTACTAAGCGAAAGCATGTTGTTGTACAGGTCAGTATGTCTCCAGGCATGGTGCTCGAGGTTCATTCGCATCCTCGAGAAAAGGTCGCCACATTACGGACCACTTGTTTGTTGACAGAAATAGAGCCTGCTCTAAGTAAGTTCCACCGCTGTTGAGCTACTACTTTGGAGACGTGTTTAGGGGGATTTCCCAAATTTTCTCGCGGTTCTAATTTATTTTACATAGTGTCTTACAGTGACAGCTACTTGCCAAGTCGTGTTAAGGAAAAAACCTGGGAGCACGGGAAATTACTTTGAACTACAAGAGAGTTGGCCTAATATAGTCAGCTGCCCGAAAGTTCCATTATAATATTTCTTTTATAAAGGAGGGCAAGCGCTGTTTTCTCTTAAATGTTTGGTTGATTGAAAACATTGTTGAAGACCAGGGCTCGGTTTAAGGGTGGATATACAGATATAGCTTCCTATTGGCCATATGTAGTGGTAGGATTTGTTTTGAAGTTTAGGATCCTACGAGCAATGCTCTGTACCTACCGCTGAGTTACTGGGCTCGTCTAGAGGATCGTTGCCCTCTTAGTTAGCGAAGCAAGAAGAACTGGTTCACTATTGAGCTATGTTGCTGCTGTATAAGCGCGAATATTTCCCCTATAGGCGTAGAGCTCGTATTCTGGGTGATTTTGTCGCGCTGAGTTCGGAACTAAGCTTTGTATCCTGGTATTTAGCTGATTCCAGACATAGGGTTAGGATTGTGGCTCATATTTGCCGTTAGATATATCGAGATGAAGGTAGGCAATATAGGGCCATACGTAACGACGGACTCGAGAAGACTCACTCGGGCTGTTTGGTAACGATTTTGGCTACGTTTTAAGGACACGGCAATGGAATAACTCACTTATGATGAACGCAGCTCCGTCCCTGGACAATGGTATATTTTTTTAATAATAATTTATGGTTACTACAAATAAAAGTATTAAGGTGAGAGGTAAGTATTAATGACAGAGAGGGTTTCGGAGCCCCCAGGTCTCGTCGGTCATCCAGTAACTGGGCAAACGACAAGAGGGGGGTGGGTCCCGGGGCCCCCTCTCATTCGGAAAATACGACCGGGGACGAGAGCTACGAAGACAGCGTAAGTAAAAAAAGGGGGCGTTGGGTACCTCTCCTCCCCCCAAGAAAAATGCGAAGCTTCTGGAATTTAATAATGATGTTCGAGAGGTAATGGTGAAAAAGGAATCCGGCAGCCTAAAAGTAAGTGGCGGAAGGATACCGCAAAGAATTGTCTCTGCCACTATCGTCAAGGCGAGATATTTGGCTCCTGTTGTGAAAGGAACTAGGGGAGTGGAGGGAAACTCACTTGTTACCTGGTCGGGTTCAGACGTGAAATCAGCTAGTAAAACCGTCGAACAGGTGGTCAGAGCATCCGAAGGTGAGGCTTCCGTATCGGAGAGTAGCTGCTACAGTACTCCGATGGCAAGCAGAACAGGCGTTCGAGGGAACCACTTATCAAAGCGGTGCTGAAGAAGCAAAGGAGCATAACGAGAGCGGAGCAGATCAGAGAGGACTGTGTGATAATCAGGCCCAGCGAATGAGAGGACATGATAAGCTTCATGAGGGGAGCCTATCAGCGGTGGGGGAAATCAGAGGAAAGCTGCGGTGTCTAGACTTCATTTAATTTCCAAAAGGAAGCTGATGTCATTGTTACGTTCTATGTAGTTGCCGACGTGAAGGTAGCGTTAACTGACGTTTAATGCAACTGACAATAAGTTCCACTTTCGGCTTATCTGCTATGTGCGGGAATACTGGCACGGGAGAGGATTAAAATTGTTCAAAAATAAATTAACAATATGTAATGATTTATTCAAATCTTATTTGATTTCGATATTGACAATTGACTGACAGACTTGCGGATATAAAATTCTTCGGTTGATAAAATGGTAATTCTTCGGTTGACAAAATAATGTTTATTCGGTTAACAAGATGATGATTCTCCGGTTGACAAGATGATGATTCTTCGGTTGACACAATGATAACCAACTCTTCCATAGACAAATAATAACTAACTCTTAGATAGACAAAATGACAACTAACTCTTCGAATGGTAATCATTCGGTCGACGAACGGTAATTATTCTCACTCGACTAACAAACGGTAAATATTCTCATTGACTTCTCTGAGTCGCTACATTTATTGTGATCATTTCAGAACCTAATCGACAGCTCTCCTTCTGGCATAACGATACGAAGGGGGATGCGTCCATCTGGGCCATAAGGTCCAATGGCCTCTACCCCAGCGAAGATACGTTGACTGAAGAGGAGAGATATGTCGGGTTCAAGATAGGGGAAGTGTACTGCGTGAGTGGCTACTGTTCGCCCAACGTCAGCCTAAACATCTTTGACGAGTACGCGGAGAGACTCGACATATCCATTGGGGCAGCCGTGAGAAGATGCAAGGAAGTTATCATCTTAGGAGGTTTCAATACAAACCTAACCCCAATCTAAGGCGTGAGGTGACACCAAGACTGACAGAAGAGGCAGGATGCTGTCAGTGGTTCTGGATAGGAACCGCCTTGCTCCTATTAGGGTCGGTAAGGATTCACGTAATTCGTATAAAAATTTACTGAACATTATAATTTTTGAATTTACCAAACATTACTTGGTAATGAGTACTAAGTGAAGAATTAAATTTAATTAGAAGTTTGATCTGCAAAGTTTCTGTGAAAAGAGATTTAACGAAGGTAAATATTTTATACATATAATTTTATAAAATGAAAAGATTCGTATACATATTAGTTTTGTATGTATAATTTTAACCTAAAAATTTGTTCTAGGATGAATGGGGTATTCTATATGTAAAAGTAAATCGTAATAGCAAATGCAGTTGTATTATTTTATGTTTTTTGTATTTTCATTATGTTTTTTATTTTCGTATACATAACCGTCTTTTATTTAAAGAAGAATTTACTTTCTCAAGGACTTTTCATACAAATTTGAATAATAAGTGCTATTTTTAATGTCTTATTTTAACCTTTGCCCTTGTTTGTTTGGTCTACTGTATCGCTTATTTCCTTTTAATAGTTGCGCGCTGTACTAATTTTGTGTGAATAATCTAGAAATAGATGAGGTTTTGCAAATGTAGAAAATTCTTAATTTTCATTAAATAGTTCTGAATTGCCATGACTCAGTGGCAACAAAGAAGCTCGGAAATGAAGTATAATACAAACTGTTTCGCAAATGTACGTTGAGAGAATACATTGCATGTTTCATCTAATATTAGTTACTTTTTGTACTTTTATTTCACTTACCTGATCGGCCATAATTTTTTAGAAATAAATTTTTATAAATTCGTTTCCTCTTTGTTAAAGTTATTTTTTCTTGTTTAATTCATCTTTCATTACGGACTGTCACATTTCAATAAGAAAAATTCTATTTATTTAATATTATTTATGTGTATTGCTATATAAAATTATTTGTGACCTATTTATACTTAGATTAGAAATGTTTAAATTCAAGCTTTGAATTAATATTTATATAAATTATAAAATATTTAATAAATTATATAATAAATATGTAAAAATATATAAAAAGCTATAAATTATGAAAATTAAATTATAAATTTAGTCAAAAGAGTTTCGCAGGAGGCAATCAATTTCAAACAGTAAAGGAATCAAATTATAAAATTATGGCAAAATAACACAATTTAGTATAAAACTATTAAAGGATTGAGTACATTGAGACATAATAGATATTTTACAAGGGAAATAAGATATGAAATATAAATGATGAATCATTTATTCGCTGCACGACATATTTTGCATGATATGTCGCATTGTCTTTTATTTACATTTTCTTACATAATTTTCATAACATATTCATGAATTAAAATGTGTTTTCATAACCTATGTTCTACTGTGGCGGCACTCGACAGTAAACTTTTCAACGGTTTCTGTGCCGTAGCTCGCTACACAAAGACCCTATTCCTGCGAACAAGATGATTGCCAGATGTCGATACATTCTAACTGAATATTCTCAACTAGCTTAAGGACCCGCTATAAATCTTAGGATTTATTTTAGCTAAGGTATTAAAAAGTATAGTTAAATACTTATAAAGAATTTATTTATAGATTTTAAATATGGGTATTAGATCAAAGAATCGGATTAAAGCACTGATTACCGAAGATATATTGAATATGCATTGCTTGGGTGTTAAAAAATCTGTTAACGACCATTTTGAAAATACTTTGGATTCTTTACTTTACTTTTTGTGGCGGATCGGTAACAAAAGGACGCCGACAGGTAGAGGACATCAACGCGGACGTAACACCTCCCGGGCGATTCGGGTACATAACCGTCAACACCAGAGGGCTACTACGACGACGATTCTGTCTCTCTTGCTAGCGGTCGAATATACAGAGGCACAATACAAATACCGCAGCTAGCGAGACTCCCTCTGCGTCTAAGGCAGGGACTACCGGACATAGCCTTACTGACGAGTCCACCGGTAGTCCCAGGACGAAACGCGGCAAATTCAAAACAACAGACACGGGCTCCGACGACGGAGGAGACGCGAAAATAAAATTATGGAGGACGCACAATCCCTCATATTTTCTTTAGTTCAATTGCTCAAACATCACAATCAGCTCCTGGCCCTTCAACTTCAACTACGCCGAAAGTTTTGAAGAAAAAAGGTTATCACCGTATAGAGATTATCCCAGAAAATGATATTATCAATATTGATAATACAATATCATATTCTACTGCAATACATGATAAAACAGAAGCACCCATGTCCGGTGAGTATCTGCGTCACGAATCAAGAGAAACTAAACTACCAATGTTCCAACATCAGGTCTAACCGGTCGAACATTTAAAGATAACATAGCTCGAACAGCAACAATTCGTGCAATATTCAATGCGGATTCTTGATGTTTAGAAGCCATAGGATATTGACTATAAACATTTATCATTATGATTCAGATCTGTTTTAGAAAAGTACAACTGCAATACCATGGAATATCTCTGTTTCGGAATGAATTCTTTTGTAACTTGTTTAGATTTTTTACTTTATACGTTATTTCATCTTTGTGGTATCTTATCCTAAATCTATATTACAGCGCGTTATTTTTAGAAGTGTAATTTTTATATTATTTCAACATTTCTCATATTATTCTAGATCTTACCTTGACATTGGTTCGTTAACTTTATATTTTCGTTACGGTTGACCTGTTTCTAATCTCCAAAGTATTATTTCTCCATTAAAAATTGCCGTCGCCAAAACCTGACTATACCACATGCTGAACAAAGAATATCATCGGTGTGTATTGTTCCCCAATTCTTTTTATATAGATATGCGCCAGAAGTTGCAAATTCTACGACTTGAAGATTCAAACTGCTACATAAGATTCGATTTTCCAGCCAAACTAAACTGGTTATTTCACTGTACATAATCAAACGAATTTATAGGAAATATATTTGCGAATATTATCAATAGAATTTGACAATTATTAAAAATGTTGTCTTTAATCTTGATATGTAACAGAAGATAACAAAATAGGTAAGTGCGTACCACTGAGTTTCAAGAGTACCAGTATTAAAATTCCAAACTTTCAATGTACCATCACAAGCGTCTGTTACTAGTAATTGTTCAGATTCATCGAAACAAGCAGCAGTAATTTCAATGTCATGAAATTGACCAAATAAGAATCTACTGTGTATATACGTTACTAAGAATAAACAATTTCCAAGCCATGGACTCCAAACTATTATACAAGAATCTAATCTTTTCGTAACTACCTAAGTTTTTAAAAGATTTCGTAGAATATTTTCATTTGTGTAGATGTAGAGAATAAAAATTATACATAGCGTATAAATTACCACTTTGTAGAGATGGTTATATAAAACGAGACTGATGGATTTTGTATGTGTAAAACCATAAGATATTTCTTTATTGACTTCAGGATCGCAAGGAATCGCTGCGATCATTGAGCTAGCAATGATCATTTTACGATTCAATGTATTGTACACCACTGTCATTGATGTATGTTCACCCAATTCGCTGGGAAGACCATTGTATGTCTGTATAAAATAACTTGACTTAAATTCTAATTATACATAGATTTTACATTGTTATTTTTAATTAATGCTTTTTTATTTCTTTAGGTGAAATATTAATTGAGAAAAGTATCTTTTAATGAAATATCTTTGTTACGACCGTTCGCGGAGAGACGCGATCACGAGGGAAGCGCGTCAGCGAGAGGCGTAAGTTCTCGCTACGATTCGAATAATCGACGCCGGGAATTAGTCCTTCCCCTGTTTCGGTTAAGATAACAAAGGTGGTTCAATGAGGTTAACACTGAATTAACAGGGTTAACATAAACTGGTATATTTTACAATATTTAAAATAATATAATGAACACGCCACAAATTATTTAACGATTGTACAGTTAGTTTGATACAGTAATTCGACTCGACTTTGGAATATTTCTTGATGTATTTGGTAGACTAAGCGACTTTAGTTTTATTTGTCAGAACCTCTCGATGCATAACGTTTGACTCCTCAAATGTTACTGATCGCCCTTCGATCTTTTATTTGTCTTCTCTGGGAGACGACCCCCATTACGCTCGGATCACGCCGCCGTTCACGCCTATGATCACGTATACCACCTTCTTTATGCGGGATAAAATAACGGTCACGTTAAACGAATCGACGTTTCTAGAACTCGCTCTGTTTGATGCTTGCCGCTACATTGTATATTTGTCGGGCAGCTGAGACGGTCCGTCTGCAACACTGTAGTGCCACGAGCGACGGTTAGGAATATGGCCTATGGGAATCTTCGTGACGTAACAATCTTATTATTAAAACCTGAATAAAAGATTGAGTTAATACATCCCACACTTTGATACATCTATCTTTCGAAAGAGAGTACACGCGTTTATCAGCATCTTGTACAACTAAGGCACAAATAGGTACACAATTAGAAAGTAATATTTGCTATTCTAGTCAAGAAAGGATTCCAAATCCGAAGTATGCAATCTAGTCGACAGGTTACTAATAACTGACCCTCTAAGTAGATTTATTTTTAGAGGGTACGATGTATTTACAACATACATATACGTCAATAAGTGAGGAAAAGTTTATGCTAAAATACCTTCGCAAAAGGTGAAGCAAGATATTCCCATGTTAACTTTGAATTTGTATTGAGAAAGACAATCTCTTATTGTTTTGAAAAAAGAATCAGGAAAATTCTAAAACTGTTCGTATATAACTGTTGGAAAACCTGCCAACATTCACAGATTGCCAAAGGGCAAGGTTTCCGGATCTCATAAAGCTACTTATAAACTGTTCCAAAACGAAAAATCCTCCGGAAGAAGAAGATGGTAAAGAATAAGGAAAGAATTAGCTCGCGGGAGATCTCGATCGACATGGAGAGTCGATTGGAGTAGCGAAGCGAGAGAATGGCGCGTGGTGCCGTGAGGAACGGCATCGGCTGACTGACTGACAACGCATACGAAGGATATTGCGAAACGAATGGAGAGATCGACGTGCTGGCGATGCAAGGATTAAACCGTTTTATCTCTCGCTGCAAACACGGAGAAGCTCACGTTGACGCAGACGTGCAGCACGCTAATAAAGTATTCTGTAACGTATCGAGAACTACAGTCGCTCGAAATGCGCTTAATACGCCGAAGTAGGCGAAACTTAAACATTTTACCGCGAATGGACAGCTAGAAGAATGGATCCGTTAAGAACCGACGTAAATCCTGTGGATTAAACAGCCTCAGCCCAGGCACTCGTCAATATTTCAAGACGTTTCTAGCCATCGATGATCGATATCTGACGTGCTACGACCGAATTTGTGTCAACGTCGATTTAGTTGATTTAGCAAGATAAGCTTATCGCGTGGAACAATTCATCAAGCATTAGGAAAGCGAGTATTTTAAACTTGACCAATACGCGATAGTCGTTCTTCGTCGGAATTGAAAGTACGGTTCGGTCGGGAGAAAGATACTTGGTTGTTACGTTCAACGATTATTCGTGCTATTGAACACGCGACAAAGTGCAACGTACAACGACAACGACAACGACAACGACAACGACAACGACAACGACAACGACAACGACAACGACAACGACAACAACGACAACGTCAACGACAACGTCAACGACAACGTCAACGTCAACGACAACGTCAACGACAACGTCAACGACAACGACAAGATTCGATTCACTGATCGTAAAGACGCTGTGTAACTCGCTGATGAGATCGTACGTGAATGACTTTCCGTCACGATGATGCTAAAACTATGATGCGGTGTGCCTAAGAATGCGAGATCATCTGATTCGTCGTGGAAAGCCTTCGTTCGGAAAGTGAGGGAAATTGACGTTGCTGTTAATTGGTCAATTTCTATATCGGTGACTAGAAAAGGATGCTAGCCGCCCTTGGGGGAAAGTTGCTGGCGGGAAGCGCCGTTCGTGAGAAAATAGATTTCCCCTACCTTCCCGTAGTTGGGACAAAGACTGTTTGTCTGTTCGAAGGACTTTAGTTAACTAAATCTTGAGATTTGTAACGGGTCCTCAGGATAGCTGAATATGTACCGTGGACATGCATCGACATCTGGTAATCATCTTACCCGGAGAATAGGGTCCGTTGGAAACAGAAACCGTTGGAATGTTTACTGTCGAGTACCGCTACAACTATTTCTTCTTAAGGAGGGCTATACTATTACTCCATACCTTTGTTAGAAAAACGTTCATCGCTTGACCGCGGCTACGTTTGGCGACTGATTATCGCCTAGAGCGCAAGCTCATTACCACATATCTCGAACAACTACAATCGGATTGAATGACAACAATTGCTTAATTACGGCTATGGTAGAATCTAGATTAAAGTGTTAAGGGATTTTCCCAAAATTCAAAAGGGAAGGCTTCGATGTCCTTTCATTTCCAACACATATAAAAATTCGCAGTATAATAATCGTTATTTTCGATATTAAAATCGTTATTAAATATTCGTTTAATTAATCTGTGATTAATTAAAATTAAATTTTAATTTAAAATAAAATTATGAAAAGCTAACAAAAGAGTTATGTCTAGATTTTATAAGCATGTCACGAATTATATATGTCGGAAAATTATATATATGAAAGGGACACTGGAGCCTCCCCTTTGGAACTTTTCGGAAAATCTCCAATATTTTAGCCTGTATAATTTAACTCGATTATAATTGTCCGATACTTGTGATAGTGAGCTTGGGCTCGAGGCGACAACTAGCCGCCGAACGTAGCCGCGGTCACGGGATGAATGTTTTTACCTAATAGAAATACAAGTAGTGTGTGCATGTAAGGGCCCGACCTTTTGGTCGACCGCGCCATTCCTGGAGTATAGACCTCATACTGGCTTCGCATGAAGATGTTCGTACATTTTCGTTTACTTTCAAGTGTCCATTTTCCGGAGAACGGCACGCATAGATGGTCGGTGCGCGACTTGGGAAAACCCTGCACACATCGCGTCGCGCCGTTACCAGCGGGAGCCTCGAGGAGGCGGTGCTGCCAGCGTATAGCTCGGTCCCAGCAGGTTGGCTTCCCAGCCGATTATCCTTGCGCCGTCTCGGCACTTATCTGCATGGGTACTGCCTGCGCTGACGATCGCAGGTTTTCTCTCCGGCACGTACGTATCGTATTTTCTTGACCTTGGTTCCTGTCTGTTGTTTCTTGGTTCCTTCATGTTTGTTGTCCTATCTTGAGTACTGTGTGTTGTTTGTTGTTCCGGGTTTTCTTTCGTGAAGTTTCTTCTTCTAGGCGTCGTCGTCTTCGTCGTTGTTATTGCTGTTCTCTAGGTTGTAGGTTCCTCTTCTTCTTCTCTGTTCTGCTCGGGTGCCCGTCGAGCCAGATTTGGACTTCGTCTTAGAGGCTGGCTTGTCTGCTCACTCGGTTGTGTCGATCTTCTCTCTGGAGATCTCCCCTGTTGCGTTGTACTGCCCATATCTCGTAGGATTCTCCTTAGCTTCTGTTCCTTTGCCTGCAGAACATTCCTTGTGAACTGACGTAAGTGGGGGTATACGTTCTTTGTTACGAACTTCCACTTTTCCTCCAGCCAGTCCAAGTTTAGTTCTTGTATTGCGTTCTGCAGTTTCTGTCGGTCTTCATTGAAGATTGGACAATCCTCTAGGATATGATCAGATGTTTCTTCCTCGCCGCAGCCGCACGTGTCCACTTCGCTCAGATGGAACGTCTTGAGTTTGCTGTTGAAATCCCCGTGGCCACTGATGAAATGTGTCATGTAGTGGCCGGGTCATACCCAGCGGTTCTCAAGCCTATCCTTGATACTATTGGAATATTCAAAGGTCGTTCTGACCTTCCGCGTAGCCTGCCAGCGTTCTTGCAACTTCTCAATGGCTTCTCTGACGATTGCTTTTTCACTGCTTACATCGTCTTGTCCTCTTTTCTTCTTGTGTATCCTCGTCCTGACTTCGATTAATAGGTCAATCGGAATGACCCTAGCGATGACATGGAGTGTTTCTGTTGACGTTCTCCTGTAGGCCTTCGTCACTTGGAGGAGCGCCATCCTCTGTGACCTTATGAGGATGTTCCTTGTTTTCCTATTCAATAGGTCGCTCCAGCCTGTTGCGGCGTAAGTGGTTATCGGCTTGAACAGCCCTTTGTACAGGGTACGCGTGGCCGCGTGCCCGAGTCCCCATTTCGCCTTGGTCACTCTTGCGATGCTACTGAATAGTTTTTGGCACTTGTGGGTTGTTTCATACACATATCGGTTGATTTTCAGGCCGCTTTCGAGATACACTCCCAGGTACTTGATCGTTTATCCCATTCTCATGCTCCTACTGTTGAATTTGATGATCGGCTCTCCTTCTTGGTCTTGCCTTTGACGAGCAGCATTTCCATTTTTTCCGCTGATAACGATAGTTCCTTCCTGGTGCACCAGGTAGAAACACGTGTGACTACTTCCTGCCCTTTTTCCTGTAGTTCGTTCCTCTCGTTTCCGGCGACTAGGATCACTATGTCATCCGCGTACGCGATCGGTTCACAATCTGTCGCGCTTGTCGTTAATTCAGCCAGCAGGGGCCATCCTTTCGTGAGGGGCTTGCTGACTACTTCATTTTCCCCAATGATTTGCACGGTTCTGCCTGAAAAGTAGCTCCTCGTTAACCGATGCCTCGTTAACCCAGGTAAGGCAGCCATTCATAAACTTAAAGAGCTCTTGATGAATTCCTCCCCAGGCGCGTCGGATTACCTTTACTTCGACTAGGTCGGGTACAGGACATTTCCCCCTCGACAGTCGTTTCACGGCGCCGCTGAGTTCTTCAAAGCGAAACTCTTCAACATTTGGAGGGGCTGTCATGTTCCGCCTGATCTCTGCCTGCTCTGGCACGTCCTGAATTCGCGGGGAACGGTTTTGGATCGCTGCATGTTATGCAGCAGAATCCTTATTCCCCTTTTTATCCCATTTCCTCTTCCGTTTTTGTCCGTTTTTTTATTCATATCGAGTTCTAGCTACTTCTAACGTTTTTTTGTACATAGGGCAGTTCACGTTGGAGGCCGCGTGATCGCCCTTCTTTCCTGTCTTCCTGTAGTTTACGCAGCTGGCGTTCTTCTCCTTACTTGTGCACGCTCTTGTATTATGCCCGCTTTCTGCGCAGTGTGCGCAGATTTCATAGTTTACGCAGCTACGTGCCCATGTCCTTGGCATTTGTAGCAGCGGCTAACAGCGATATAGTCTCGGATCTTGCATGTGTTCCAAGAAATATACACCTTTTCCATTAAAATTTTTTCTCTTACCTGGGGGGGGGGATACTTCCACTAACCAGTTGGTCTCCTCGGAGTCCTTGCGGCCCGTCCTGAAGCAGAATTTGATGACTGCAACATCCTCTTCTTTGAGCCTATTTTGATTCTGCTTCTTCATGCAGGCCAGTATCTTCTCTAGGATTTCCCTCGGAACGTCGTACAAGATCACCCGGTGTAACCTTTTCTGCGGTGTGTTGATATTTTGACCGGCCTCTGTTACTTTCGCGTACTTGATGAACGCTTTCAGGCCTTCCGGCTTCGTTGTTTCCACCACTAGGTCATTATCGCCAATTTTCTTCATTTTGGTAACCTGTGTTCTCCTTTTACGGCGATTTACTAATGTAAATACCGCTACTCGACTTGATTTCGCTGTCTGTTGCTTCCGAGCGGATTATTACCACCTTCCTCGGTAGTTTTATTGCTATTTGTCCGACTTTGTTGCTCGACATTATCACGTTTCCCACGTATGAGGGCTGCTTTGGTTTAGTCCTCGCGGTTTTCTTAACCTCTGTTTCAAGTCGCTTGCTGACTCGCAGCAACTTATTTACAGCGCTCAATATTTCCGTTTCCTTGTTTTTGCCTGATCCGGTGCTTTGTTCCAGCTTACCAGTCAGGAAACTATTGTGGAGCAGGAGCTCCTCCACAATTCCTCCCATGTCTTTGAAATAACGCATAATTGTTGCGGATTATTCTTTATTTACCTTTTTAGTGGGGTCGAGGCAGAAGGCTAGGACATTCCTCGCTATGTCCCCTGCTTGTACCCTTATATCAGGTACCAGCCGAGTTGTGTGAATGCTGACCGGGTTTCTTGTTGCTTTGCATTCCTTTCTTCTTCCTCAGTCCGCTTTCTCTTTTTTAATTTCGGGCTTTGTTTTTCCGGTGTTGAGCCCTCTAACTTTTGTGTCTTCAGAGGTTGCAGGACCACCCTTGCCTTCGTGGCGGGTGATGTCTGTCCCCGTGACGACATCTTGGATTACTTGATGGACGCATAAGCACACTATTTGACGGTGTAACACTTTTCGCACGCAACACTACCGGCGGCATTTAGTTTTACCCGCAGTGTTCTTTTCATATTGATTTATGCCCGCAGACTCTAAGTCCACCGGCGTATTGCTTTTTAGTTCTACGCGACTAAGTCCAGCGGCGTGTTGCTTTCCGAGCGCACGCGACTAAGTCCGAAGGCGTAATGGCGGCGCAAGGTGATCGCTTTTGCCCACACTTGTCACTGCTTCTTAAATGTGCTGCGCGACGGCGCGACGGCGCTCTCTGCCTTCGTCGATATGGCTCGTGCTGCCGAGCAGTTTCTCAGGTAGCTCGTGTGGCAGTGCTTTTAGCACGCGTCCCATTATGGCTGCGACTGCACAGTTCCCAAGTAACCTGTGCGGTGGCGCTATAGTCATGCGTCCTAATATGGCTTCTTCTCTGCCCTAACATCCACAAGGAATTTCATCCACTTCACACGCTTTTACTAAAGCGAACTCTACTAGTCCTTATATGCACTTTTGCTCCAAGGCACTAGCATTTCACTTCTTTCCACTTTGTTTTCCCCACTTCTTTAATTAACCGCGAGATATCGGTCACAGAGTACGGAGCGACGTGAAACGGTTCTTTCTGCATGCCGCCATCTTGTGGACTCGGGAAGAGGCAACAGATGAAAAAGGATACCTATAGCGTCAGAGTCAGAGACCGTGTCTGTTTCGACTGCCGTGCGGATTAGATCGAATCCGCTGCTCTCAACGCGAAATAATTGCGTTGGGCTGAAGAGTTTTCCTGGTGGATATCACGCCAGCTAGAAATCATCGAAAAGCACGACCACCCGGGAACGTTGAACGGTGACTGATTTCGCGCGTTTGCTGCGCCGATAGCGACGGCGCTGATGTAAAGCGTTTATTTCGTGCACGTGAAAATGGTATTGTGTCGTATGCGATGCTGCACTGCAGATTAAAGAGGTTAAATAGTACTAAATTTTGGGCTACCCGTGCGCTAAACAGCGGTTGGTTGTATTTTTTCTCCAAGTCTTCTAGTTCGTTTATATTGTAGTATCGTGGACAAAAATGCCTCAGAGATATCGAGTAAACCATAAACAATGTCGCGAGAGCCGAGGCTCCGTCGGGCCCATCAATGTGTCGTCGGTCCTTCAATTGAATAGTTTCGTAGAAAAGGCCTACCTGACCCTGGCCACGAGCGGTTTCGGAACACGTGTGTGGTGGGCCTAAGAAAAGACAAAGGGATGCTAGAACAGGCGTGAGATGAAGAAGCCACAGGGTATGAGTCGAAAAGTCAGAGAGTGCGAGTTGCGTTGTCGATATAGTGTTGCTAGTGTTGTCGAGAGAGTGTGGCCCGCGTGAGAGAGAGAGAGAGAGAGAGAGCGTTGGATCCGTTGTGACGAGAGTTGCAAATTAACTATTGAATTGTCTAGAATATACTACGTTATTGTGATTAGTTCGCGTTGAACAACCATCATTTTCTGTTTAATCAACATATGTATAATCCATTCATTGTTAATAAATCATTAATATAATTATATTATATATTCCCGATATTGAAATATGTGGGAAAACGATGCACTCGAATCTTCCCACTTTGCATCGGCAATTCGGACAAACTGAAGAGAAGTTACCTCGGACATATAAAATTCGAACTTCTAATAAACTCTATGTTTCTTGCGTAAAAGGCGATATATACATATGTCGGAGATGAAAGAACACTGAAGCCTTCCCTTTGGAACATTGGAAAAATCCCGTGATGGTGTAATCTAGATTCTACCATGGCCGTAATTAAGCAATTGTCGTCATTCAATTCGATTGTATTTGTTCGAGACTTGTGATAGTGAGCTTGGACTCGAGACGACAATCAGTCGCCGAATCTAGCCGCAGTCAAGGAATAAACGTTTACCTAACAAAGGTATAGAGTAGCCGTATAGCTCTCCTTGAAAAAATATAGCAGCGGCACGCGACAGTAAACACTCCAACGAATTCTGTCCCGAGGCTCGCTACACAAAGATCACATTCTTTAGACAAAATAATGGCCAGATTTCGATACATCTTCACAGTATATTTCCGGTTAACCTAAGGACCCACTATAAATCTTAGAATTTATTTAGCTGAGGTTCCTAAAGCTTACAAATAGTCTTAGTATTAGCAGCCCCTAAATCTATCACCTACTGCAAGAAGATACGAGAGATCTTCTTTTCTCACGTACGACGCTTCCGCTAGCAACTCTCTCCCTGAAAGGGGGCTAGCATCCTTTTCTAACCGTTATGGAAATTGACCAATTAACAGCAACATCAGTTTCCCTCACTTTCCGAACGAAGGCATCGCTCCACGAATCCGATGATCTCGTGTCCTTAGACACACCCCAATATAGTTTTCCTCTGCAGCATCATCGTGACGGAAAGTCATTCTCCCGTGCGATCTCATCGACGAGAAAGAGTAACGTCTTTACGATCAGTGAATTCTTTAAATTTGTTAACGGCGAGTCAGACTTAGATTTTGAGTGAAACATTCTCTCGCGATGTCGCGTTAGCGAGTTACATAGTGTCTTTGCGCTCGGTGGATATTCTGTGTTTTAACAAAGAGTTAGTTCAGTAACACTTGTACCGTAGACAAGGAGGTTGAGTACGACTTGGACTTTGGAAGAAAGCGCATTTTGTTATCATCCCGTTGACCGCGGATTCGTTATTGAACCTAAGATCATTGTCAATAGCGTTTCGAGTATATAATTGCCACGGTTACTTGTCGGTATCTGTAATAATCATATTTGCACTAGTCTATATCTTCTCTATTGCATAACAACGTCTAATCACAACAAAGATTCGTTTCACGCCCCTAACCCCAAACCTAATCATAACGTGAACCCGAGATATGAATACAGTATATTAGAATATGTGAAACATATGGTCTGTTTAAATAACATCAACAAACGAGAAACAGTTTTGTACGAAGAAAAACAAGAAAGATATAAAGAATAACAGACTTTGTTTTCGAGAAAATTGATCTTGGATATCTGTTTGAAACATGTAAATTTGGATAGTTACCGACTAAGCAGACGGAAGTTATTCTACGTGAAAAAATAAGAGAAAAATGTGAAATAAAATCTTACCGTATAAAGCTTCATTTTCAAGAAAATCGAATTTCTTCGTGCTCGGTTGATAACACTGTTCGACACGTATCTAATTTTGCAACCTTCAATAGACGATTCTTGTAGACTTTTGCGAGCTACACTCGAATTTGCAAACGGTTTTTTCCTATAACGGGTGTGTCAGTTATTATGGGTTGCTCTTTGGCCCCGATACGGTTTAATTTTTCTCGTTGGCAGGTTTCGCAGTTTCGTATAAATTCTGTGACGTCTTGCTCTAGGTTTGTCCAGTGATGGTGTTTTTGTATTTGTTTCACGGTGTGGTGTATACCTAAGTGTCCTACTATTTCGTTATGATTCTCGCGTAGTATAGTTTGTTTTTGTTCGTTATCGTAGTCTACTGGCGGATCTTGTCCAAATATCAATTTAATTTCAGGAAATCTAGTTGTTAGAAACCTTAACATGAGTTGAATATTTACATTTTCTAATGTGTTGAAGCTATTGTCGTTTATTCCTATATGCATTCCTATGTTCAGTATGATGTTTAATAAAGTGTTTAGTTAATTGATGCAACCAGTGCTGTTCGTTAAAATCTCCTAATTCGGTCTTTGTAATTTGTTTAAAGTGTGGTCTGTTAGGTTTTTGAGTTATTGGAGCTGGGGTGATATTGGTTTTCCAGTCGATATACTCGTCATAATAGTTCGGGTTTTCTAGATCGGATTGGATTTCTTCATTGGTGATAGGGTACAATCGGGATAGAGCGTTTGCAGCTGTATTTTCTTTTCCTTTTCTGTATTCTATCTCATAATCATACTCCTCGAGCCTGAAGCGCCATCGCATGAGCCTCGATGAGGGATCCTTAACATTTTGTAACCATTTTAAAGCTTGGTGATCACTTTGAATTTTAAATTTTCTACCAAGTAGATATGGTCTTAGTCTTTTGATTGACCATACTATTGTTAGTAACTCTTTCTCGGTTGTGGAATAGTTTTTCTCAGGAGGGTTCAAAGTTCGGGATATGTAACAGCATGGATGTCCGTCTTGGGAGAGTATTGCTCCTAATCCTTCGTTACTTGCGTCTGTTATTAATGTGAATGTTTTTTTCAAAATCCGGGTATTACAGTACAGGAGCTTCACAGAGTTTTTGTTTCAGTGTGTCAAAGGCAAGTTGTTGTTTATCAGTCCAGTGGAATGGAGTGTCTTTCTTAGTGAGGTCTGTCAGTGGTTTCGCGATTTTTGAAAAATTGCGTATAAATTTTCTGTAGTACCCAACGAGTCCTAAGAATGATTTTATGTGAGTCGCGGTTTTCGGTATTTTAAAATCTTTCACGGCCTGAATTTTTTTGGGATTAGGTTTTACTCCTTCTTTTGTTACTACGTGTCCTAAATATTCTAACTCTGGTTTCAAAAATTTGCATTTGTCCGGTTGTATTTTCAATCCTAAATTTTGTAACCTGTCTAATACAATGGCTAGATTTCGGCTGTGCTCTTGGATGGTGCTTCCGAATATTATAATGTCATCTAGGTATACAAAACAGTTATTTTCTATTAATCCCCGTAACGCGATATCCATCATACGTTGAAACGTCGCCGGTGCGTTTTTAAGTCCGAAGGACATGCGATTATAGTGGGAGTGACCTTGTGGAGTTGAAAATGCAGTATATTTTTTAGATTTTTGTTCCATGGGTATCTGGTGAAATCCTGATGAGAGGTCTAGGGCTGAGAAAAATTTAGCTTCACCTAAGTGATCGAGTATTTCGTCCGAATTCGGTAAAGGATACGCGTCTTGATCTGTTTGCTCGTTTAATTTCCTAAAATCTATAACAATCCTTCACTTTTGTTTACCTGATGCGTCTAATTTCTTTGGAACTACCCAAATTGGTGCGTTATATGGACTGTCCGATGATTCTATGATTCGTTTGTCTAGCATGTCGTTGATTTGAGTCTCAATTTCTTTTTTATGACATTCAGGCAGCCTATAAGATTTGATGTTTATAGGTTTGTCTGTCTTGAATGTGATTGTATGTTCAGTTAGGCTGGTACATGGTAATGAGTCTGTTTCCATATTAAAAACGTCTCAGTAATTGATGAGGATTTTCTCAAGGGGTTCTCGAAGTTCTGGATCAATATGTTTGGTACGTATTATTTGTGCGAATTTATTAATTTGGCTTAGTTTATCGGGTTCTTCTATTTCGTTTGTAATGTGACAGATTTGCTCACCACTGTTGATGAAACATACTGTTATGAGCTTCCCTTCGATGTATTGGGTTGAAGTTAAAATTTCGCCTGGTCCTATCTTGCTATCGGTTTTCTGGAATGGTAATGTAATTTCGTCTAAGGTTAGCTTATTGTTAGTGATGCTGCATTGGTACTTTATGAGGAATGGAAGTCCGATTATTCCGTCTTCGATTAGGGGAAAGTTGTTAGGGATTACGTGGAATTGGTGATTTTTTTGAGCATGGTTAGATTGCAAATTTTGTCAGTGATGTGTTTGTCACTTCCCATTATGAAGGTCTTTGGGTTAGAGGTTTGGACGTTTAGTGAGGCTTTTTCATTTATAAAGTTGATTCCTGCTCCGGTTTCGATGAGGAATCTGGCCCTTCCTCCGTATTTTCGTCGCAGTACAATTGATAATAATATTCCGGTGGTGGTGCAATTGACTCTAGATAAACTTCCTCCGGATTTTCCGTTGGTTAGTTTACACGAGGTGGAATCTTTCCTTGATTGGCGAATGGAAAATTTCAAGAGTAGCAGTTTTCGACTGTGTGTCCGATTCGCGAGCACTTGGAACACTTTAATTTCATTCGGTTATCTGACGGTTGGCTAAAACCTCGTGGTTTAGATCGGTAGCACTTCGTTTAGATACGTGCAGAGTGATTATTAGATTGATTCTTTGACTGATTCTGACGGTGAGCAACACGATTTGATTCTCGTAACCAAAGGCTTTGTAGGCTGCCAATTGTTGGGCGAGGTTCAGGTTTTTTGGATCGCTAGCTACTACTATCTGTCCTATTTCGTGCCGTAAATTGAGTAAATACGTTTTTAATGCTTCGCGTTCTGTTACGTCGCGTGGGACATCTGCACTCCATCCCTCGCTACCTGGCAGCCAACGGCCAAACTGCAGTCTTCCCGATCCTCAATAGACGCAAGGACCCATCGTAAAACGTAAACTTTTAGCTTCATTGTTTCCATACATGTTTGCCAGTCAAATTTCTTGTCTTGAAGAATTTACTAATCCTATAAGTGCTTTCGGTTTATGGCTGGGTCGTGGAAAAGTCCTTGGGTTTATTAGGCGCTCTTAAAAATCACGGAGAAAGCGGACAGTCACCGGATGGGAGAAACGAACATATGTCCATCGAAAACGGCTGTTTTTTCCTCAGGAACAAAGTCACCCCCGCTCTACGAGGGTAGGAGACTTCTTCATGTCCTTTTCATTAGAGTGGGTCATAACCAATCGGCATCGCGGATTGTTACCCTCACTTCCTGGACGAAAAGTGTGAACAACGAATCCGCGTTCTTCGGTCAAAGGGAACACCCACACCAAGCTTTCCTCCGAGACACCGCAAGAGCAAATGAGTCAGTGTTCAAGCAGTCTTCAGCAAGCCTTCCTCAGTATTCAGCAGTCTTCAGAAGTCTTCACCGAGTCTTCACCAAGCCTTCAACAAGTGTTCGGTCAATCTCCAGCGGTCTCCAGTCAGTCTTCAAGAAGTCAACAAATCGAATACAGTCAATCGACATCATCATACGCAACGATACAAAAAGAGTCTCAGGTCGTACTCGTCGTTGTCCGTTCAAACATTTATTCTTGTATAACACCGAAGTTGTTGGATCGTTTAAATATATGTAGTAACCTGTTAATCGCAGCGTTATTTCAATTAATCATCCTTATTGTCCCACAAGAAATAAGGGATCGTACGATTAGTCAATCGTAACGGGAATTTACGACTCCCGTTGGCGCGCTTCTTCGAGATCGCGTCTGCCCGCGAACGTGCGAAAATTCAACTCCTAAGACAAAAGAGCGTCGTTAGAAGTCGTACCAACATAGCTTGTAGGAACTAGCGATCATACCAACTTAACATTTCTTAACAATTTGCTCATGATTTAATTTATGACTTATTATTCGCTAGGTTTCGCCCGCAAACTTCGTTCGCCTGGATTGTTAAATATAAGGAACAATTTAAAAGCGAATGAATCTTTATAAGATAAATACTCACATATTTTTTATATTAACAGTTAAATAATAAAAAGTATTAAATCATAAAAAGATTTTAGAACAACTATCATTCCTTGACCTCTACCAAATATGCGAGCGCATATAATTTACATGTTGGGCTGTTTCTCAGCTTCTAGAAAATGGGTGGAGAAAACTCCATTAATGTTTGTTCAGTAGTTTTTACATGACACGAGTACAGACAGACAAACAAATAGACAGATAAAAATTCCAATAATTGGTTTTTTGGCCTCCATAATTTATGAGTTGTCTCTGGTTGACTGTTTTATTTTTTTTTTATTCGATGTACAAATACAACCCTTCTTTATTATATGCATAAATAGATGCATAGATTATTTATTATAAACAGTCCTCGCCTACTGGCTTAGGACAACCTTCTGGTTTTACATATTTCTCTTATATCCTACGCTTACTTACCACACTCTCGCTATCTCCGTTCATTCCTCTCCACCTACACTTTCATTCACACTCTATACACTCTGCCTACAGTCCAATCTAAGATTTCTACATTTACATATCACGTAGCACTGATAACACCTATCATTCTCCATAAATCCTTCCTTTGCTCTCATTCTCTGTCTCTATCTCTCTCTTCGTCATATTGTTCTTCCTTCTATTCGGTTCCTCTTCAATATTCAATATTGCTTTCTGTTCCTCTTTAGTTTTTGTTTCTTACTATGGCCTTTAGCTCTTCATTCTCTTTCCCTCTCTCACCCTCTCTATACTCCACGGTATTTCTATTCTCCACGGGGCAGCGTGGGATACCCAGGTGGATGTGGTGGTTCTTCCGGACAGTGGGGTGCCACGCGAAGAAAGGGATATGAGGATAAATATAGGGCTGACTATCGCATCGGCTAGGCTGCTTGCAGACGTTCAGCGGTGTTATAAATGTCACATGCTGGGGCATATGGCGGAGAGGTGTATAGCGGTATGCCCTGGTAGGGAGTTATGTAGGAGGTGCGGTAGCGTGCAGCACGTGGTGCGAGACTGCAATAAGGAACCGAAGTGCGCGATGTGCTCGGGGTATGACGGAATTAATGCGAAACATGTAACAGGGTCACTGGCGTGCCCGATGGTGCGTCAGGGTTTTAAAGGAGATAGCCGCGGACAAAGATAGAAGCCCTACGAATAAATTTAAGCAGGTGTAGGGTAGCTCAGGACTTGATGATGCAGTATGCGTGTGAAAACAGGATGGACATAGTGTTCATCTCTAAGCCCTATAGGCAGATACCTTATTGGTATAATGATAAGAGCGGGGATGCATCTGTTTGGGTCACCCTGTGTAATGGTAGACATGCTGCGAGCGAGACCCTGGTAAGTAAGCATGGTCGGCGTTAGGGTCCATAATGTATTTTGTGTTAGTGTATTGTTCCTCTAATACGAATAGGCAGGATTTTGACACCTATGTGAGGGAGCTCGAAGAAGTGATAAGGAATGGTAGGAAAAGAGCTCCAGCGTCGATGGTGGCTGGTGACTTCAACGCCAAATCTTCGGCCTGGGGTGGCAATAAGACGGAGTTAGGGGAACGTATCTGCTGGATATGTCTGTCAGGAATGAACTAATGCCGATCAAGACGGCGGGAAAATATTCCTTTATGAGGAATGGGAGGACTAGTTTCCCAGAGGTTTTAAATGTAAATCGACGAATGAGGCTGAGTTGGAGGAGGAGTAGAGTAATAGTTTGGTACTCAGTCTCTGATCATTATTATTTATTACATATATTTAGGAGTAATTTTAATCGGGTGACTAGAGGACATTTTAAATATATGACATCCATATTAAGAATATGGGTGTAGATAGTTTTTTAAGCAAATTTGACGCAAATTTTAATTGAATACTGACGAGACTGCATGCGGCATTCGACGGCAATGGGCCGAATTGCGAAGTCAGGGACAAGGGGTATCTGACTTCGCGAAAGAGAAACTTGGCAACGTGTGGCTCACCGAGTACCACTTGCTAAAACCGTCTCGCTTTATTGACGCCGTAAAGCTGAGAACCAATACCTTCGGCACAAAAGTGGCATTGGCCAGGGCGGATAACAAAATAGACATAATGTGCAGAAGGTGTCATGCCCAGCCCGAGACCCTAGGGCACATTTTGGGGCTATGTCAGTACACAAAAGGACTTCGTATTAAAAGGCATGACGAGGTGAAAGCCCTCCTCGTCCAAAAGACGCAGAACAAGAATGAGGTGTTTGTCGAGCCTTCAATAAAAGTAGGAGATAATCTATACAAACCCGACCTCGTAATTAAAAACGAGGAACGGCTTCTTGTAGTCGACGTAACTGTCCGCTACGAGAATCGAGATTATCTCCAAAAAGCAGCCAAGGAGAAGGTCGATAAATACTCATCTTGTCTTAAAGAACTGAAAAAGAAATACGGCATCAAGGAGGGAGCCGTTTTGCCGGTGGTGCTCGGCAGAGGAGCAATAACGCCCCAAACAATAGAAAATCTTAAAATACTTGGATTGAATAAAAGCGAAATGAAAACGATTGTAATGAATGTATTACGCAGCTCTATAGAGACGTGCAACTTATTCTTGGATGGATAAGTAGACGGACGCTTTATCAAGTTTTTAACTATTTATTATACCAAATTATATATATAATGTACATATATAAATTGTACATAGAATGAATACCCAGCCAATATTTATTTATTTATTATCTAATTTATTGAATCAAGGGACTGGGTATAACATTTTAAGATATAATATAAGTTTTAACATCTGACCAGTGGCCTTATTATTGACTTGTCAATTACAAGGCATACTGAAATCTTAATTTCCTACGAGGGGGTACCTCGGAAGTCTGGTTCTCGTTCGCAAGTTCCACAGAGCGGTGGCATGCGGCGAGCAGTTACAGAAGACTCTGGAACGTTCGTGTGCCGAGGATTTTAGGAAGATTTTTCCGTCATGCGGAAAAAGAAACACCAAATATTGGTAGAATAGTGAGTTGAGAGTGTTAAGGAGCATGACCTGGAGGAATAGAAGAAAAGCGCAGCGGGCGTTGGTGGCCCGAAGAGATGATGCAGGAGACCGGGTAGCTGCATATAAGGAGGCGAGGAGGCGATCGAACGCAGTAAAGAGAAGTGTTGGAAAGGATTCTGTGCTACCCTAGACCAGGATCCGTGGGGTAGGCTGTACCGTGTAGTAGGAGCTAAAATGATGCTGTAAACACCAGCTGAGCCCCTCGGGAGGGACAGGATGGCGGGAATTATGGGAGACCTTTTTGTCATCAGACAGGAACCGTGTTGGGGGATGCAACAAGAACTGCAGATCCCGCCTAGGACAGCCGACGGAGAATTGGATCTAGACATCTGTGAGGAGGGCCTGAAGATAGCCGTCGGGAAGTGTAATCCCAGGAAAGCCGTAGGTGTGGAGGGGGTCCCAGAAGGGATTGTCAGGATCATCGCGGGAAGATGGACAGGTATGCTCCTGGACGTACTCAATGAGATAAATAAGGCAGGACGTATACCGGCGGTATGGAAGGTGGCGAGGGTGGTCCTTATACCCAAGCCAGCCAGGGATCTGTCGCTGTCATCGTCGTACAGACCAAACAGCATATTGCCGGCGTTGAGCAAAGTCTGGGAGCATACGTGTAAGATGCTGATAGAGAGGAGTATAGGGAGGAATCCCTGCCACAGGGAACCGTATGGCTTCAGGAGCAGAAGCGGAACGTTGGATGCCCTGGACAGGACGGTCGCGGTTGCTGAAGAATGTAGGAGGAAGGGTCTGGTCGCCTTGGGTGTTAAGAATGCCTTCAGTACCTCGAGTTGGAGAAAAATCATCGAGAAGATTAGGAGAAGGCAGCTACCAGGACGACTGCAGGAGCTGATCACGGGTTACCTGGCCGGGAGGAAAATCGTGGCCCACTATCGGGACGGCGTTGTAAGGAGGAACGTGTACGCGAGGGTTCCGCAGGGGTCAGTTTTAGAACCGCTGCTGTGGAATCTTGTGTATGACGTTCTACTGGATACGCTGGACCATGTTAAGGACACGGAAGCAGTGGCGTTCGCAGACGATCTGGCGGTATTATTCAAGGTCAGGGGGTTCCAGGACATCGGAAAGAGGATCCGGGCGGACATAGAAAGGGTTATTGGATGTTATAGGGACGCCGAGATGCATCCGTCGCGCAAGATGCCTGAGATGATTTTGTTGACGAGGAAGAGGATTCCTACGAGTTTTACTTTTGACGTGGTTAGGGAAGAGATCTTTACTCGTAGTACGGTGAAGTAGTTAGGGGTACTCCTGGACAATGCTAGGGGGTACTCCCCCCACCTTGAACAAGTTTGTGACAAGGCGGAGAGGTTCCTAGGCGCCATACGGATTGTACTACCGAACGTAAATGGACCAACGGATGCGGTAAGAAGGCTTTATTACGGTATTTGGGAATCGGTGGTCCTGTATGGTGCGTCGATATGGGCCTCTTCTCTGGGAAGAGAGAAAAACAGGAAGATATTGAGAGGGGCACAAAGGGCGTTGAGCCGCACGTCGACTGCTTACCGAACATTGTCGCAAGGGGCGCTGTGCAATTTGCATACACAGGTGAAAGCGTGGCTGCGGTGAAAGCAGTACGGGGTGGGGAAGCGTCTCAGCGAGGATCCGTCTGGGGGGATGTGTGGGCGAAAGAAATGAACAGCCTGAGGACGGAGACGGAGGACAGGTGGAGCCTCGAATGGGTGTTCCACAATCCCTGCAACTAGACTAAGAGACTGATCGGAGACCCGTTGATCTTCTATAACAACAAGAGGAAGATCAACTATTGTGTGATGCAGTTCCATACGGAGCACGGAATCTTTAATTGGTACCGCCATAAGATCGGAAAGAAGACACATACCAGTTGTTGGGATTGTGGAGATGCGCTGGACGATGCGGAGCACATGCTGTTCGGGTGCCCTAGATGGGTCGCGGAGAGAATGGCGCTGGAGATGGAGTTAGGAGACGAATGTAAGCTGGAAAATCGGATCGTAGAGAAGATGGCGGCGGAGGAATGCATGTGGAAGAAGTTCATTGTATTATGTACCAACGTCATGAAGCACTGGTAAAGTAAGGAGAAGGAGATGGAGGTTGCAGTAAGAAGAGTGGGAGAAAGGAGGAGAAGAAGAGACCGGTGAAGGCAGTTTGAGATAGGGATACGTATTTGTATCAGTATTTGTATCATTTTTTAAAATAAATCCGAAGTAGATTTTGCACCATCTATGTTCTTCTTCAAGATCAACATTTTAATAAATCCGCGCTTCTTAAACATATGAGAAAAGCATTCTGTGTCGCATCATAAATGGAAACGAAAACCTCAAACGGAGTAAATTTTTGGTGGAATCTCGTAGAACTTCAATTGACACCAAAACAATCTATCTATGGAAAAAAATAGTGTTATGCATTTGGCAGAATATGGAAGGCGTAGGATATGGTGGTTTTGAATTTGTTGAAACGATTAGTGCTAAATTTTATCAACGGCAACTGGGGCGATTAAACGACGAATTGATGCAGAAAAGGCCGTCATTAGACAGTAATAAGCAGAAAATGATGTCCTCCGCCGTGATAACGTTAGACTATACGTAGCAAGCGCGATTAATAAGGAGCGCTGATGGACTTATAATGGGAAGTGTTGCACCCATCGTATTCCGCCGACATTGCTCCGGTCCATGTAACACGCCTTGGAAGACGCGCTCTTTGTCAATCTCAAGAAATTCCAAGAATGGGTCGGTTATTGTATCGTCTCAAAAGAGACGTCCTTATCCAACATGATATCTAGCTTTTACCAAAAATATGAGAAAAATCGACGGGCAATGTCAATTGCTTTGATTGATCAACATATTATGAAAATAATAATTATTTCAAGTAAAGAAACGGCGTGCATCAATGCATTAATATAATATTGAGTAAACAAAGATATATGTATATTCATTCTCCTCGATCATATTGAATTTTAATAAGAATAAGAAAATAGTTTATTCCGGCTAACATCTGCAATCGGATGTGGTGTGATGCCATCGCCTAAAGCGAATGCAAACGATGCACACAAAAAGTACATTTCCAATATATAATAATGAATGGTTGGAAAGAAATTTCTTGTATTCAACATGTACGATATCATCAGAAACTCTGTCAACATGTTTCACCAATTGAATCACCGCGATTATCCAATGTAACATTTCACGAACGGTAAGAATTGCTTTCCGAGCGTTGCAATTGTGAAAGTACACGTAAAATACGGTCTTTAGTGAATAATTTTAATTTACAAGAGTTAATAAATATAAGAAATGTCTGTTTCTCGATATATACCATTCTTGTGAAAACTCATGATATCCTTTAGAAATGAAAATCCCCTAAAATACCTAATTGACTGAGCTAGCATGAAAGTCGACCAATTGAGTAAAATGGGGGTGACTGCGGACCTCGAGAAAATCGAAAAAATAATTATATACTTCGATATTATATTACAGGTGATTTATGCGCCATACCAATTGAACAAAAATCGAATGCAGATCGGGATGCTGCTTTGGTATAGCTAGACTGCAGGCTTTTAGTCATTTATAAGAAGTTTTGCAAAATTGCACAAAACGCACATAATATGAAAGAAGAACAATACTCAAAGTACAGTGCTTCTTATAACATTTTATAGGCATTACAACATTTTCTCGAGGCTCGTTTTTGATTCTTCAAACCGATAATGAGTAAATAACGAATTCAAGCGGAAAAGATAGAAAAAGCTAAAAATAGACTGCCAGCCTGAATTCCTATAAATAAGGACAAATGTTTTGTTATCTTAAATTGGTACGTTGTGCTACATTCTCTGGTAACAATTTTGCTCTTGTCCTAATTGTTAATCTTAATAATTACAAGCTTCTCAGTAGTGGAAAATAAACGTTGACTGGTTGTTTTTGTTGCGGAGAATCGGAAGTACGTATCTTGTACACTTTATGGCTAAAATAACAGCTTAGATCATCTAGTTGTAAAAGCCAACAATTTTGACAATAAACTCCACTTTTTATGTCACTCTATCTACCCTTAAGCACTCCGCTCACATCGCCATATGTATCTACTAAAATCAATTACGCGATCTCGTACAACCAGTCTTTTCTGTTTCTGTTTTTGTTTCGTCATGTTGTATATTATTTTATTTTGTATGATCTCAAGTCATTTGCATTATCTGGAAATAAGAGTTTATCTCATAGATACAAAAAATAACTACCATTATATTATTAAAATAAGGATGTTTAAACTTAACTATTTTCTACGGAACGAAAACTTAAACGAAAAGACGTTATTTATGTTTTCGACTTATTTCTGAGCGAGCCTTCTATTTCTGAGTAAATCACCTTCTTTCCGTGTATATCGTGATTTATGGAACATAAGGTACGGGTGAAACAGGGGTATGGTATTATAGTTATCGTAATCATCACGTCTCCTGTGACACATAAAACATAATTATCTACTTTTTAGCTTATCTACTAATTTGCCAGTTTCGCGTCTAATGATGTTATCGAACTCAGGATTTCGCAATTACACGACACTAGATCATTCGTCATTCATTCTAAGAATTAGCGGAGTGCGTTGTTCCAAAGAATGAAAAAGTTCGCAGAGCGAATAAGATGAGGCGTGTTCTAAGCCAAAATACAACGGTAATTGAGGAAACAAAAAATCGAGACTTTTATTAATTAATGATATTTAAAACTCAACTAGCGAATAAATGTAACAATCAAAGTCTCGAACGTAATTCTTACATTCTTCATTTTTATCTTATTGTGGCTTCTAGAAGCACCTTCAACGTTCTACAATCTTTGTTCGGATACCTTGTATATTGTTATTGATTTGAAAAATTAAACTTAAATATACGTAGTCAAAGAACTTACTTTTAGCGTAAACGTAGTCAGCAATTCGTACGGCGATATCAATTGAACATTCGCGAATAGTGCTTAACGGTGGGTAGAGACTGCCCACTTCGAGATCTTCGTCTTTCACGTGATCAGCAACAGCTTGAGCCGAGATTAGGGATAAATCTTCTATAATGTGATGACATCCAGTCATGATGATGTCCAATGCGATCCAGGAAAAATGTACACGTTGTTTCCTTGTCCGGGATTATATACTTTTCCGTTATAGTACACTTCGCCAAACGGAGAACCCGACGAGAAAATGCATTTTCCCTGAGATACAAAAAGATATCGCATTTTTCTGCACGCTTAGAATAAAGTTTCATTAATACAAATAATTTTCATACATTTGTATGATCGTAAGCTTGTTGAGCCGTGCACTCCGCTTTGATAGTTGGATTACTCAATGCAAAGATCAAAGCTCTTTCATTGTTTTTGGCCATCGGCGTGCCCTCGGACGAGGAAAGCGACCTGGAGACGAAGCTTCTGACGATCAGTTTTCCGACCGATTTCGAAAGGAAATCTTCGGAAGAAAATCTTTATGCACATGTTTTAGTTAACGTAAAATGTTAAGTTGAGTAGCTCTTTTCGCTTTCATTGCCTAAATCATACTACTACTACCTTTGAAAGAGAGTTTCAACTGTTTACAAAGTCTTGCGGGATTTTAACTGTTTGAAACACTACAAAGTTGGTGGCTGAACGCTTTGTTCAAGAAGAAAAATTTACGATTTCTGTTGCCAATGATCTTATGATCAGATGGATTATTATTACCAGATGGATTTCGGAAACATTTCTATTTATTTTCTACACCCTTCAAGCCTTAAATAATAGCCTTTGCTTGTTCGCGCCTTAATTCGTTACAAGCAGAATGCCCTCGCTATCTTTAGTTACGCACATTATTCTGAAATGCTTAGGTATTTCGTCATAATAGTTTTACATCGCTAGGTATTGCCTGTTTGAACTATTTGCCGATTTATTTAGTTTATTACGTTGCATAATTATTTCAGCCTTGAAATCTGAAGATATTATTACATTCTGACAATTTCAGATATCACGTACATAACATCATACAATCATAGTAATCGTGTTCCTCTGCTCATTGTGTTCACTCAATTGGACTGCACTGTAACGTAAATCTTTCGCTACGTATAATTCGGAAATACGTACTTTATAATTTGTCCAGCTGAGCATTCGGTAGATTCTTTTAGCTTTATTGCTAATTAGCATGTGAATGGCTATCTCAAGCGGGATACGATGTTCCAATTGTTTTATTTTATTTCTTTGGTGAGGCCAGTGGGGTGTTTTCTCTTTAGTCTTCTTTCTATGAGAGTTTTGCTCGCTTCAGAACCCAGCTAGTTTCGATTTGTTGCCGTCCTTTCCTTCTATTTTTTTGGGGGGTTGTTACGTCGCGTGGGACATCTGCACGCCATCCCTCGTTACCTGGCAGCCAACGGCCAACCTACAGTCTTCCCGATTCTCAATAGACCCCGGACCCACCATAAAACGTTAACCTTTAGCTTCATTGTTTCCACACATGTTTGCCAGTCTAATTACATGTCTGGAGAATTTTCTAATTCTCGAAGTATTTTCAGTTTTATGGCTGGGTCTTGGAAAGGTCCTTGAGTTTATTAGGCGCTCTTAAGAATCACGGAGAAAGCGGACAGTCACCAGGTGGGAAAAGCTAACACATGTCCATCGTAAAAGGCTGTTTTTCGTCAGGAGCAAAGTCCGCCCCCGCTCTACATTGGTGGGAGACTTCTGCATATCCTGCTCATTAGAGTGGGTCATTACCAATCAGCATCGCGGATCGTTACCCTCACTTCCTGGACGAAAAGTGTGAACAACGAATTCGCGTTCTTCGGTCAAAGGGCACACCCACACCAAGCTTTCCTCCGAGACACATTAAGGGCAGTTCAGCACTTCTCGAGCAAGTGGTCAAGCAGTCATCACCACGTCTCTCTCGTTCAACTCTCGAGCAAGTGGTCAAGCAGTCATCACCACATCTCCCTCGTTCAACTCTCGAGCAAGTCATCATCACGTCACTCTCGATCAAGTCTTCAATAAGTGTTCAGTTGAATACAGTCAGTCAACGCAACGATACTAAAAGAGTCTCAGGTCGTACTCACTCGTCGTTGTTCGTACACACATTCATTATTGTATAACACCGAAGTTGTTGGATCGATTAAATATATAGTAACCTATTAACCGCAGCGTTATTTCAATTAATCACCCTTATTATCCCACAAGAAATAAGGGATCGTACGATTCGTGGCGTCGATTAGTCAATCGTAACGGGAATTTACGACTCTCGTTGGCGCGCTTCTTTGAGATCGCGTCTCCCCGCGAACGTGCGAAAGTTCACTTGCTAAACACAAAAATTGTAACGTTCAAATGGGTAACTATTCCGTAACATGTCCACACTACCGCGTCTCGAAAATGAAAGACTGTTGAACAATACCGTCCCTAAGAAAGGCAGATTCGTATTGCTTGTTCATTGGTTACGTTTCTGGATTATGAGCGAATACTGTACGTTGCGCAAATGTCTCTGCGCCAATTATATTTCAATTTTCTACAATACAATAACGACTTTACGTCTTGAAAATTGTCACTATTACGCTGCTGATTTTTATATAGATATTATATATGAGAGTGCATAAAATATATAAATGCAGAATATATTCAAACTATGTAATAATTGTACAATATTTTACATTGTGAATACGACCTTAATTGCTCATCATGATATTTTATTATAGTTTGTTTACTGATTTTCAAGTTCCATGTAAATAAAAATCTCAATTAATGTATATAACATATAGAATATTTGTAAATATACATATAACGAATAGAAGGATTATTCAATAAAAATCAAAAGTTTTATGTGATAGCATACAATGTAATAGTCTTTTAAACAAAGTTACTTTTATGCTGCTATGAATAATTGGAAAATCTGGACAAATTGACAACCAACAAAGATAGTTCGAATCTGTGGATATATGTATATGCTGCGCTGGAATTAGCATAAAGAAGAAAATAGTTAATTTAATGATTGTTCTTCTCTGAAGCATAAGTAATGCTAGAAATATTTGGAAAAGGGTGGAGGTTATATCTGCAATCGCCACTAAAAATTATACAACTGCTACACATATACGTAAGTATAATACATGGAATAAACCGCTACAATGCTTATAGCTATATCCAAGAAGACACTCTATACGTAACAATTCTTTAACTTCGACAGGACCAAACTATGACCCTGGGAAACAGTATATACAAAGGCGTATTATACGTGTACGATTTATATGTACATATTTTGCTCACTGTCAACAATATACATAAAATGTACTCTTAAGTGTCTGACAACAATGTTTTAAAAGCAATTTCTCGCTTTCCTATCTAAATGGAGGATAGAGGATCAGATAGAGCAGAGAATACTAGAATTCCACAGAATATTTTTTTGTACATAACGAGTATAGCAGGGACAGATGTAGCATACTAGACGAGAAAAGAAGTTTATATAAGTTTAAATATACGCGTTGTGATTTTATTATCGAGTTATCTATGGTTATTAGAAATCCACATCTAAAGTAATTGAAAATCGGTTTACAAACATCGTTTCTTTCTCTGTTAGCTTTCACACTAGTTGCAATATCCACAATGCGAAATATTTCTAGAAAATCAGCTGTATAAAATTAATTGAAATCTTCCAATTGCTACTATTGTATATTGATAAAAAATATTATTGACGAGAAGGACCTTTCGTCGGTCAGAATTATTAGGATATGATTTATAGTCTAATTTATAAACTTTCCTGGCAATTGAATGTTTTTCGAGATCCGCACATTAATTACGAAATCGTACGTAATTTGCACATAAACCGTAGTAAATCTAAATTTGTTATATTTAACCAGTTATTTATTACGTGTACTTTTCGTTACATGAACGAAATCGAAAGAAAGAAAAATAATTTTATTAGATTCTGAAGGCTTAGGCTTATTGCTTTTCATCGTTTTTGATGATATAGTAACAAGATAACGTTTGCTTTATATATCATTATAAGGTGTAGTGGCCATATTGGATGAAAGATAAAAATAAAAAACTTCTTAATAAATTGTATCGAGCCGATGGTTGGCTATATAACGAAAAGGCTATAATAATGGTGCACGAAGTGTATCTTTCTTTTCTTCTTTATTTTTTGTTTGTCTTATTTGATCTATTACTATTTCAGCATTTTTGCAAGAGAATTCAATTGATTATGCAATGATATAAACATTATCCAGTTCTTGTAGAAACATCTCAAGATGTTCTTTAAGAAGACTATTTCGCAATATATCAGTTTTAGAATGTGTCTTATATAATATTTTACGCTTATGTTACGCCACGTGGCTTTCCAGAGGTCGTTACTCCTAACCGTCGCTCGTGATATCGCAGTGTCGCGAGCGAGCCGTCACGGTCAGCCCGACAAATAAACAATGTAACGGTCAACAACAAACAGAGCGAGTTCCAAAAAAAGGAAAAAAAAACGTCGGTTCGTTCCGTTATTTTGAATACAACAGACACGTTACCACTTCAGCGAAGTAAGTAACGCCAAGGGCAGTCATTTTGAAGAGGCATAGCTCGGTGGTTGAAGAACGCAACCACGCATCCTCACGTCAAAAACAGAGGGTCAACTTCTGCAAGGAAACGTCTTAGACGCCAGTCGAGACACACACCGTGACGAGCAACATCCGAACACACAACCACAAAGTAAGCTCGTTCATTACATTGTCTTACGATCCGCTACCAATGGAAGGCACAGATAAAATTACCTCCTTGCATCGAAAACGAGGTTTTCAAATCGGTCGATTTACGACCCTATCAAAACGACTCGACGAATACGAACAATCCAACAGACGGAACAAGGCCTCTTTGACGGCGTACAACTCATTGCTCGACGACACGTGGAAACAGTATAGAGCATTGCAAGATGAATTAGAAGATTTAGGCGAGCGGGACGACGCGCGCGTTTCCAAGATAACTGATATCTATTACGACCTGGTAGTTCGCTTACATATTCTCATGGATGATGCACTAGCATCGTCGTCGAAATCGCCAAGCTGCGATTCGCCCAACGTCGCCGAGCCTACGGCAATTAAATTACCGGAGATTCAGTTACCTACTTTCGACGGTGCCATCGAGAATTGGCATTTATTCTATGACGCATTCTCGTCCACGATAGATCGAAGCGATCGTCTCACTGCCGTACAGAAGTTCCACTACCTTCGATCTTCTTTAACCGGAAAGGCCGCACGAAGCATCCAATCGTTGGACGTTACAGAAATCAATTATCCTATCGCGATTGATCTTCTGAAGGACAAATTCGACTGCCACCGTCAAGTCTGCATGCGCCACTGGGACTTGATTTTCGACTATCCGAAAATAAACAAGGAGACACCCGAAGCGATTGACAATTTTCTGGAGACGGTCAAGGTAAATCTCCAAGCCTTGGAGAAGCTAGGTGAACCGATAACGTCAAATGTTGTCCTTATCAAATTGTTTACTTCAAAGTTACCGTCCGCCATCATTCGCAAATGGCAACGAACACTACCGGATAAAAAGATGCCGTCCTACACCCATCTAGTAGAGTTCCTCAAAACACGGACGAACGGTGACAGAACAAGCCCAACAACGACCACGACAAAAGGAACGTCTGAGAAACACAATCGACAGCGACAACACGCGCCGCGAAGCATCACCTTCGCCACTACACATAGGCCGTTGTCGTGTCCAAGTTGCAAGGGACAACATAAAATATGGCATTGCAATGTCTTCAAGGCGAAGTCAGTCAGAAATCGCCTTGAAATCGTCAAAAGGGCTTCCCTCTGCACAAATTGTCTAGGTCAAAGACACACTATTGCCCAGTGCTCTGCCGGTTCATATCACATATGCAGACAGCGACATCACATATATTTGCATCGATACCAACGTCACGACAAATCACGGTCTTCGAGCGGTCGATCGTCGAGCGACCGATCATCCAGCGGACGCTCTTCACCTAGCTCACCGATTCCTCGTTCTTCACATCGTTCGAGACGCGCATCCACGTCTCCCAAGTCGTCTTCCCGGTCGTCTGCCCGGTCGTCACCCCGGTCGTCGCCCCGAAGGTTTCCACACAAAACTATAATCAAGTCTGCAGCGGAAATCGAATTACACGGGTTCTGTGACGCTAGCGAAAAAGCGTATGGGGCATGCATTTACCTTCGCACCATCACTCCGAATGGTCAAGTCTGGATACGACTCCTCACGGCAAAATTACAAACCATTCCAAGGCTGGAACTCAGTGGAGCACTTCTTCTCGCATCATTGACGAACACAGTCCTTCAAGCACTACCAAACAATATTTCTCGGACTGTCTACTAGACGGACTCTACCATTGTCCTTTATTGGATCAACACATCACCCCATACGCTGAAAACCTTCGTCGCTAATCGTGTGGCAGAAATACAGAGAAAGACTCACACCTCAGATTGGCGTCACATTCCTACCACGGACAACCCAGCGGATCTCATATCCCGAGGACAAACGCCCAAAAACTTTTTACGATCAACCATTTGGCAATATGGACCGGAGTGGCCACAACAATCCGAAAAATACTGGCCGATGTGGAACCCAGTATTATCACCAATCGAAATACCGGAGCAAAAGAAGGCAACCTGTCTGTCCGTGACTCCCGCCGACGACAGTCTGCTGGAGAGATTCTCCTCTTGGCCTAAACTGATCAGAATCACCGCTCGTTGCCTCCGGTGGAGACAAAAACAGGATCGCGGAAGACCTTTAACTATTCATGATTTAATTGGTGCGCATAACAAACTTGTCCAGTTATTACAACTCAGTTATTTTCCGGATGATATCCGTATTCTCCGAGCTGATCGAAACTCTGCAGTGAAGGAGAAGCTACAACGGCTCAATCCATTTCTGGACAAAGACGGGATGTTACGAGTCGGAGGCCGTCTCACTCACTCAACAATGCCTTTCACTCAGAAACACCCAATCATTCTGCCAAAGTCTTCCGTTACAGCACTTATAATCGAGCATGAGCACCTCCTAAACCTCCACTCCGGAACTCAAGCTACTTTATATGCCTTGAGAAAATCCTATTGGCCTATCGACGGCCATAGTCAAGTTTGGAGCACGCTGAAGAAGTGCGTCCGTTGCTGCAGAGCCAATCCACCTCCAGTGAATTATGTCATGGGCGATCTCCCAGCCGCACGAATAACAGAATCTCGGCCGTTTACCAACGTCGGAGTCGACTACTGCGGACCCTTTCACATCAAAGAACGAAAGGACCGCAACCGACGTAAAGTCAAGGTATATGTAGCAATCTTCATATGTCTTGCAGTTAAAGCAGTCCACATCGAGCTGGTCAGCGACCTCACTAGC
>NC_057777.1:11511193-11513272 GCF_014825855.1 Bombus pyrosoma | reverse complement strand
GAAAATATCCGTCTTCCGTGGAGTGGTCCGTGGTTATCTTCGACATGTGTCCTAGATCAAGGTATTCCTGTATTACGGCGTGATAGTCGGCTTCGAACTGTTTGTCCCGTTGAAAGCGACGGCAGAGAGATGTGAGTCGCTTCATCGCCATGGCCTTGGAGGATCCGAGTGAAGGAGTTGTTTTGTTGAATGGGAGAGCCACCATGTATCGTCCTTCGTTTGTGCGTTGTACGTGACGTCGAAAATGATCCTCGCATTGTTGTTCCGCTTCTGAAATGTGTGGAATGGAAGGTCCTTCGTCGATTTCCCAAAAGCGGGCGAGGTCTGCCTGTAAAGCCGTCGTGGAGGCGTGGAACGTATATGCTGTAGACTGCGAGGCTGGGCTCCACCCGATGACCCATCCGAAACGCGTTTTTTGCAGGCGCAAGTCGGGCCCGTTATCTTGAGTAATGTCAAGTTGACCAACGCAGAGTGAAGCTAACGTTGGTCCGGCGCTCAACAATATTTCGATTGGAGCAGGTCTATGGAATCTTGGATCGGCAAGTTGAAGATTCCTTGGTATTTGCATTGTTGAGCGATCTACGGGTTCATCTGGGACCCAGGTCGATATGGTTGGGATGACCAGGAACGTCAGTGTGCGTTCGTATGCGCCGTCAATTGAAGTGATCGTGGCCGTGACGTAGCGTTTCGAGGTCGTCGATAACGCGTCGAGAGTTCCGATTGGGACCGAACATTTCCGTTGGTTGAGTTTTAATGCATGAGGGAGTTCTTCGGTAATGAAGTTCATGCTAGAGCCGGTGTCTAGCAGAGCTCTGCAACGAAATGGTTGTCTCTTATTGTTTTGTACGTTGACCTGCGCCGTGACTAAGAGATCATGTTGTAATGGTTTAGAGGGAACCGAGGTCAGTAATTCGGTCCTCTGTGATTCGGTCCCAATTAAAGTCGTCTGAGATAGTCATTTCCTTTCTTGTCTTTGAGGACTAGACGATGACTTTGATCCGGTTGTATGTGTACGTGGTGGCCGAGGTTCGTGTTTTGGTGACGTTCGGGGTGACGACCGTGGAGACGACTTGGAAGACGACCGGGAAGACGACCGATGAGACGACTTAGAAGACGACCGGTTAGACGACTTAGAAGACGACCGGGTAGACGACTTAGAAGACGACCGGGGAGACGATGGTGAGACGACTTAGAAGACGTGGACGCGCGTCTCGAACGATGTGACGAACGAGGAGTCGGTGAGCTAGGTGTAGAGCGTCCACTCGATGATCGGTCACTCGACGATCGACCGATCGAAGACCGTGACTTGCCGTGACGTTGGTGTCGATGCAAGTATGTATGATGTCGCTGTCTGCATATGCGACATGAACCGGCAGAGCACTGGGCGATAGTGTGCCCTTGGCCTAGACAATTGGTGCATAGGGAAGCCCTTTTGACGATTTCAAGGCGATTTTTGACCGACTTCGCCTTGAAGACATCGCAATGCCATATTTTATGTTGTCCCTTGCAACTTGGACACGCCGTCGGCCTATGTGTAGTGGCGAAGGTGATGCTTCGCGGCGCGTGTTGTCGTTGTCGATTGTGTTTGTCGGAAGTTTTTTTTGTCGTGGTCGTCGGGCTTGTTCTGTCGCCGTTCGTCCGTGTTTTGAGGAAGTCTACCAAGTGTGTATAGGACGGCATTTTTTTATTCGGTAGAGTTTGTTGCCATTTACGAATGATGGCGGATGGTAATTTTGAAGTAAGCAATTGAATAAGGACAACATTTGACGTTATCGGCTCACCTAGCTTCTCCAAGGCTTGGAGATTTGCCTTGACCGTCTCCAAAAAATCGTCGATTGCTTCGGGTGTCTTCTTGTTTATTTTTGGATATTCGAATATCAAGTCCCAGTGGCGCATGCAGACTTGACGGTGGCAGTCGAATTTGTCCTTCAGAATATCAATCGCGATGGGATAATTAATTTCCGTAACGTCCAACGATTGGATGCTTCGCGCGGCCTTTCCGGTTAAAGAAGATCGAAGGTAGTGGAATTTTTGTGTGGCAGTGAGTCGATCGCTTCGATCTATCGTGGACGAAAATGC
>NC_057777.1:11509492-11510693 GCF_014825855.1 Bombus pyrosoma | reverse complement strand
AACGTTATATGGTTATACGTTATAACGTATAACGTTATATAGTATTACGTTATAACGTATAACGTTATATAGTATTACGTTATAACGTAGAACGTTATATAGTATTACGTTATAACGTATAACGTTATGTAGTTTTACGATATAACTTATAGCGTTATGTAGCATTAGGTTATAAAGTATAACGTTATGTAGTTTTACGTTTTAACGTATAACGTTATGTAGCATTAGGTTATAACGTATAACGTTATGTAGTATTACGATATATCATATAACGTTATGTAGCATTACGTTATAACGTTTAACGTTATATAGTATTACGTTATAACGTATAACGTTATATGAAATTACGTTATAACGTTTAACGTTATATAGTATTGCGGTATAACGTATAACGTTATGTAGCATTACTATATAACGTACAACGTTACATACTATTACTTTATAAAGTATAGCGTTACATGGTATAACGTTATAACGTATAACGTTATATACTATTACGTTATAACGTTTAACGTTATATAGTGTTACGTTATAACGTATAACGTTATATGGTTATATGTTTTGGCTTATAACATAATGTAGTATTACGATATCACATATAACGTTATATAGTATTACGTTATAACGTATAACGTTATATGGTTATACGTTATAACGTATAACGTTATGTAGTATTACGATATAACGTATAACGTTATGTAGCATTACGTTATAACGTATAACGTTATGTAGTATTACTTTTTAACGTATAACGCTATGTGGTTTTACGATATAGCGTATAACGTTATGTAGTATTACGTTATAACGTATAACGTTATGTAGCATTATGTTAAAACGTATAACGTTATGTTGAATTACGTTATAACGTATAACGTTATATGGTAATACGTTTTAACGTATAACGGTATGTCGTATTACGATATAACGTATAACGTTATATACTATTACGTTATAACGTTTAAAGTTATATAGTATTACGTTATAACGTATAACGTTATGTATTATTACGTTATAGGGTATAACGTGATATGGTAATACGTTATAACGTATAACGTTATGTGGTATTAAGATATGGCGTATAACGTTATGTAGTATTGCGATATGACGTATAGCGTTATGTAGTATTACGATATAACGTATAACGTTATATGTTTATACGTTTTAACGTATAACGTAATGTAGTATTACGATATCACATATA
>NC_057777.1:11507597-11508992 GCF_014825855.1 Bombus pyrosoma | reverse complement strand
TGTACGTTATATAATAATGCTACATAACGTTATACGTTACAACGTAATACTATATAACGTTATGCGTTATTTCATAATACTACATAACGTCATACGTTTTAACGTAATACTCCACAACGTTATACGTTATAACGTAATGCTACATAACGTTATTTGTTATATCGTAATACTCCACAACGTTATACGTTATAACGTAATGCTACCCAACGTTATTTGTTATATCGTAATACTACATAACGTTATACGTTATATGGTAATACTATATAACATTATGCGTTATAACGTAATACTATATAACGTTATACGTTATAACGTAATACTATATAACGTTATACGTTATATCGTAATACTACATATCGCTACACGTTAAAACGTAATACTATATAACGTTATACGTTATAACGTAGTTCCATGTAACGTTATACGTTGTAACCTAACGCTACATAACGTTATACGTTAAAACGTAAAACTACATAACGTTATACGTTATAACCTAATGCTACATAACGTTATAAGTTATATCGTAAAAGTACATAACGTGATACGTTACAACGTAATACTATATAACGTTATACGTTATTTCATAATACTATATAACGATATACGTTATAACGTAATACTACATAACGTTATACGTTATATCGTAATACTACATATCGCTACACGTTAAAACGTAATACTATATAACGTTATACCTTATAACGTAATACTATATAACGTTAAACGTTATTTCGTAATACTACATAACGTTATACGTTAAAACGTAATAATATATAACCTTATACGTTATAACGTAGTTCCATGTAACGTTATACGTTATAACCTGATGCTACATAACGTTATAAGTTATATCGTAAAACTACATAACGTTATACGTTAAAACGTAAAACTACATAACGTTATTCGTTATAACCTAATGCTACATAACGTTATAAGTTATATCGTAAAACTACATAACGTTATACGTTAAAACGTAAAACTACATAACGTTATTCGTTATAACCTAATGCTACATAACGTTATAAGTTTTAACGTAAAACTAAATAACGTTATACGTTACAACGTAATACTATATAACGTTATGTGTTATTTCATAATACAACATAACGTCATACGTTTTAACGTAATGCTACATAACGTTATTTGTTATATCGTAATACTACATAACGTTATACTTTATAACGTAATACTATATTACGTTATACGTTATAACGTAATACTATATAATGTTATACGTTATAACGTATAACCATATAACGTTATTCGTTATAACGTAATGCTACATAACGTTAAAAGGTATTTCGTAATACTACATAACGTTATACGTTAAAACGTAATAATATATAACGTTATACGTTATAAAGTAGTTCCATATGACGTTATACGTTATAACCT
>NC_057777.1:11505117-11507097 GCF_014825855.1 Bombus pyrosoma | reverse complement strand
GAGCTCGTCTGGAAGTGGCGTGCCCACGCCCCCCACCCCGCCGCCGTCCGCCTATCCTTTCAGGATGGGAATCCCGTTCCCTTTCGCGCTCCGCCGCCTCCTTCCGCAGCATCACCTGTTCGCAGAATGTGGCGAACGCCTTCCGACTCCTGTCGTTCGCCAGCAGTGCACCGAACACCGCCGGCGGGGAGAGGTTAACACGTTATACTGCATAACATAATGCTATATAACGTAATACGTTATAACGTAATACGTTATAACGTAATACTATAAAACGTGATACGTTTTATAACAATGTTATTCGCTACATAATTAATAAATGTATCATGTACACCGATGCAGGCGGTATGTTGAGGAAAGAAAAAAAAAAAAAAAAAAAAAAAAAAAAAAAAAAAAAAAAAAAAAAAAAAAAAAAAAAAAAAAAAAAAAAACCTTTTTCTGAACATCAACAGTATTTCTTGTGGGCACCTTCACCCATATACCAGCTCATAACGTAATACATTATAACGTCGTACAATATAACGTAGTATAAATGGAGCGTTGGGGAAAGAATATTCAAACAGGACTACAAGAGGGGAATGAGGATGTTTGAGGCCTTAGTAGAGAGCGTGGCGCTGTTTGGAGCACAAGTATGGGGCTGGAACAGGGAAGAAACGCTGGATAGGATGAAAAGAGGGTACGTAAAATGGATCTTAGGTTTAGAGAGGACAACACCAAACTACATATTGACAGAAGATTGCAAGATAGAAGGAATCAAGGTAAAAGCACTAAAAAAAAAAAAAAAAAAAAAAAAAAAGAAAAAAGAGCAGCGAGGTATGACGGAAGAACTCTAGAATCGGAAAAGGAGCTGGTAAAAGAGTGCATAAAGGAAAGAGAAAAACTGGGGAAATGGCCAGGGAGGGAAAAGAGCAAGAAAGAGAAATAAGGAACTACAAGAGGTGAGAAACGGAGAGACACAGAGGGAAGCAGGAGGAGAGCAAGAAAGTTGGACTGGAGACCAAATTGTAGAAGAAAGAAGGAAGAGAGAAACAGAAGAGAGGAGGAAAAGGATAAGGGAATCCAAATACCACCGATACTGCAGGAACGTAACCACAGAGGAGACGCCAAAGTACTTGGAAGGGAGGATAAAGTGCAAGGACAGGAAAATTATAGCCAGATGCAGGTGTGGAAACGAGACCAAAGCGAAGGAACATTGGAAAGAGGGGGGAGAAAAAAAAGGTGCAGATTATGTGGAAGGGTAGAAGAGGACCTGAGACACGTAATAGAGGAATGTTAAATAACAGGAGGAGCAAAGGACATAGAAAAAAAAAACATTGAATGAGACTGGGGAAGGACTAATGGACTTAAGAGCAATAATAGAGAACAGAAGGGCAAAGGCGATACAAGACGGGTTAGAAGGACAGGGAGGTAGCGCAGCAAGGAGGAAAAAAGACCAAAGCGACAATGGTGTGTAGGCATAAGTCGCATTAGAGTGTAAGCATTAGTTTCGACTAAAGGTAAAAATAGGCTAAGTGCAATAATGTTTTTTTCATTTATTGTTTGTTTACATTTCACAATTTGTCCATTAGGACATTTGGTAAAATATTATAAAAGTGCAATAATGTGTTGTAAAAATCGAAAGTTCGTCCAAAGGCGAGAGGCATGGACTAAGATAAATAAATAAATATAACGTAGTATAATATGAAATAATAGTATATAACGTAGTACTATATAACGTGATGGGTTATAACGTAAGTCTATATAACGTAATACTATAAAACGTAACACGTTGTGCAGTGTTATGTTATTTTATAACAATGTTATTCGCCGCATAATTAATAAATGTATCATAAATGTATCAAAAAAAGAAAAAAAAAATAATGCAATGTAGATAAACAGAGAGAAAATGGATAATTTGGTAGGTAGTATAATTCCTTATGAATTATATTCTACTTTTATTTCATATTTCAAGTATCGCTTATTCTACATTTGCATTGCAAT
>NC_057777.1:11502938-11504617 GCF_014825855.1 Bombus pyrosoma | reverse complement strand
ACTACGATATACCGTATAACGTTATGTAGTATTACGATATAACGAATAACATTATGTAGCAATACGATATAACGTATAACGTTATGTAGCATTACTATACAACGTATAACGTTATGTAGTATAACGTAGTAACGTATAACGTTATATGGTATTACGATATAACGTACAACGATGTGTAGTATTACGATATAACGTATAACGCTATGTAGCATTACGCTATAACGTATAACGTTATGTAGTATTACGTTATAAGGTGTAACGTTATATGGTATTACGATGTAACGTATAACCGTTTGTAGTATTACGATATAACTTATAACGTTATGTAGCATTACGGTATAACGTATAACTTTGTGTAGCATTACGATATAACGTATAACGTTATGTAGTATAACGTTTTTACGTATAACGTTATATGGTATTACGATATAACGTACAACGATATGTAGTATTACGATATAACGTATGACGATATGTAGTATGACGATATAACGTATAAGGATATGTTGTATTACGATATTACGTATAACGTTATGTAGCATTACGATATAACGTACAACGATATGTAGTATTACGATATAACGTATGACGATATGTAGTGTTACGTTACAACGTATAACGTTATGTAGGATTACGATATAACGTATAACCTTATAAGGTAATATGATATAACGTATAACGGTATGTACTGTTACGATATGACGTGTAACGTTATGAGGTATTACGATATAACGTATAACGATTTGTTGTTTTACGATATAACGTATAACGTTATGTAGCAATACGATATAACGTATAACGTTATGTAGCATTACGATATAACGTATAATGTTATGTAGTATAACGTTGTAACGTATAACATTATATGGCATTACGATATAACGTAGATCGATATGCAGTATTACGATATAACGTATGACGATATGTAGTATTACGATATGACGTTTAAGGATATGGTGTGTTACGATATAACGTATAACGTTATGTAGCATTACGATATAACGTATGACGATATGTAGTATGACGATATAACGTATAAGGATATGTTGTATTACGATATAACGTATAACGTTATGTAGCATTACGATATAACGTATAACGTTATGTAGCATTATGAAATAACGTATAACGATATGTAGTAATACGTTACATCGTATAACGTTATGTAGGATTGCGATATAACGTATAACATTATAAGGTAACATGATATAACGTACAACGATATGTAGTGTTACGATATAACGTATAACGCTATGTATCAATACGATATAACGTATAACATTATGTAGTATAACGTTTTTACGTATAACGTTATATGGTATTACCATATAACGTACAACGATATGTAGTATTACGATATAACGTATGATGATATGTAGTATTACGATATAACGTATAAGGATATGTTGTATTACGATATAACGTATAACGATATGTAGCATTACGATATAACGTATAACGTTATGTAGCATTAGGATATAACGTATAACGATATGTAGTAATACGTTACAACGTATAACGTTATGTAGGATTGCGATATAACGTATAACATTATAAGGTAATATGATATAACGTATAACGATATGTAGTATTACGATATAACGTATAACGCTATGTAGCAGTACGATATAACGTATAACGTTATATAGTATTACGTTATAACGTATAACGTTATATGA
>NC_057777.1:11500807-11502438 GCF_014825855.1 Bombus pyrosoma | reverse complement strand
TTATGTGGTATTACGATATAGCGTATAACGTCATGTGGTGTTACGATATAACGTATGACGTTATGTGGTGTTACGATATGACGTACAACGTAACGTAGTATTAGGATATAACGTATAACGTCATATAGCAATACGATATAACGTATAACGTTATGTGGCATTACGATATAACGTATAACGTTATGTGGTATTACGATATAACTTATAACGTGATGTGGCATTACGATATAACGTATAACGTTATGTGGTATTACGATATAATGTATAACGTTATGTGGTATTACGATATAACGTATAACGTTATGTGATATTACGTTATGACGTATAACGTTATATAGTATTACGTTATAACGTATAACGTTATATAGTATTATGTTATATGGTATAACGCTCCGTGGTATTATGAAATAAGGTATAACGTTATATAGTATTACGATATGATGTATAACGTTATGTGGTATTGCGATGTAACGTATAACGTTGTGTGGTGTTACGATATAACTTATAACGTTATGTAGCATTACTTTATAACGTATATCGTTATGTGGCATTACGATATGACGTATAACGATATGTGGTATTACGATATGACGTATAACGGTATGTGGTATTACGACATAACGTATAACGTTATGTGGTATTACGATCTAACGTATAACGTCATGTGGTGTTACGATATAACGTATGACGTTATGTGGTGTTACGATGTGACGTACAACGTAACGTAGTATTAGGATATAACGTATAACGTCATATAGCAATACGATATAACGTATAACGTTATGTGGCATTACGATATAACGTATAACATGACGTGGTATTACGATATGACTTATAACGTAATGTGCTACTACGATATAACGTATAACGTTATGTGGTGTTACGATATGACTTATAACGTTATGTAGCATTACTTTATAACGTATATCGTTATGTGGTATTACGATATGACGTATAACGATATGTGGTATTACGATATGACGTATAACGGTATGTGGTATTACGACATAACGTATAACGTTATGTGGTATTACGATCTAACGTATAACGTTATGTGGTGTTACGATATAACGTATAACGTTATGTGGTATTACGATGTGACGTTTAACGTTATGTGGTATTACGATCTAAGGTATAATGTCATGTGCTACTACGATATGACGTGTAACGTTATGTGGTATTACGATATAACGTTTAACGTTATGTGGTATTACGATATAACGTATGACCTCATATAGAAATACGATGTAACGTATAAAGTTATGTGGCATTACGATATAACGTATAACGTTATGTGATATTACGTTATGACGTATAACGTTACATAGTATTACGTTATAACGTATAACGTTGTATAGTATTATGTTATATCGTATAACGCTACGTGGTATTATGAAATATGTTATAACGTTATATAGTATTACGATATGATGTATAACGTTATGTGGTGTTACGATATGACTTATAACGTTATGTAGTATTACTTTATAACGTATATCGTTATGTGGTGTTACGATATGACGTATAACAATATGTGGTATTACGATATAACGTATGTTATCTGGTATTACGACATAACGTATAACGTAATGTGCTATTACGTTATAGCGTATATCGTTATGTGGTGTTAC
>NC_057777.1:11499149-11500307 GCF_014825855.1 Bombus pyrosoma | reverse complement strand
CGTATAACGTTATGCAGTATTACGATATAACGTATAACGTTATGTAGTGTTACGTTATAACGTATAACGATATATGGTATTACGATATAACGTATAACGTTAGGCAGTCTTTCGTTATAACGTATAACGTTATACACTATTACGATATAACATATAACGTTATGTAGCATTACGTTATAGCGTGTAACGTTATGTAGCATTACTATATAACGTATAACGTGATGTAGTGTTACGATATAACGTATAACGGTATATGGTAGTACGATATAACGTATAACTTTATGTAGCATTACGATATAACGTATAACGCTATGTAGCATTAGGATGTAACCTATAACCTTATAAGGTAATATGTTATAACGTATAACGATATGTAGTATTACGATATAACGTATGACGTTATACGGTATTACGATATAACGTATAACGTTATGCAGCATTACGTAACAACGTATAACGCTATATAGTATTACGAAATAACGTATAACGTTATGTAGCATTACGATATAACGTATAACGTTATGTAGCATTACTATATAACGTATAACGTTATGTAGTGTTACGATATAACGTATAACGGTATATGGTAGTACGATATAACGTATAACGATATGTTTTATTACGTTATAAGGTATAACGTTATATAGTATTACGATATATCGTTTAGGCTTGTATGGTATTACGTTATAGCGTATAACGTTATATAGTATTACGTTATAACGTATAACGTTATGTGGTATTACGATATGACGTATAACGATATATGGTATTACGCTATTTAGTTTAACGTTATATAGTATTATGTTATATTGTATAACGCTAGGTGGTCTTACGATATAACGTAAAACGTTATGTAGTGTTACGTTATAACGTATAACGATATATAGTATTACGATATAACGTATAACGTTATGTACTGTTACGACATAACGTATAACGTTACGTAGTATTACGATATAACGTATAACGTTAACTGGTATTACGATATAACGTATAACGTTATGCGGCACTACGATCTTACGTATAACGTTATGTGGTGTTACGTTATAACATATAACGTTATATAGTATCACGTTATAACGTATAACGTTATGTGTTATTATGATATGACGTATAACGTTACATAGTACTACGATATAACGTATAACGTTATGTTTT